>NC_036862.1:36565964-36568640 GCF_002910315.2 Salvelinus sp. IW2-2015
TAGGGAACACACTTCACTAGGGCAAACACCACTTTCACTAGCGGCAAACACCACTTTCACTAGGGGACTAACACACTTTCACTGGGGCTAAAACACTTTCACTAGGGGCAAACACACTTTTCAACTAGGGCAAACACACTTTCACTAACACACCTTTCACTAGGGCAAAGCACACTTTTCACTAGCGCTAACAAAACTCTCACTAGGCAAACACACTCTCCACTAGGGCAAAACACACTTTCACTAGGGCAGGGCAAAAACACACGTTTCACTAGGGCAAAACACATTTCACTAGGCAAACACACTTTCACTAGGGCAAACACACTTTCACTAGGGCAACCACACTTTCACTAGGGGCAAAACACCACTTTCACTAGGGCAAACCCTTCACAGGGCAAACACACTTTCTCACTAGGGCAAACCACACTCTCACTTAGGGCAAACACATCTCACTAGGGCTAAAACACTCTCACTAGGGCTAATAGGAGTCTCACTAGGGCTAACACGTTCACTAGGGCAAACACACTCTCACACAGTCACTAAGGCTAACACACTCTCACACACTCTCACTGGGGCATAACACACTTTCAGATGTGGGGCTAAACACACTTCACTTCTAGGCTAACACACTCTTCACTAGAGGGCTAACACACTCTCACTAGGGCTAAAGCACTTCACTGGCAAACACACTCTCACTAGGGCAAACACACTTTCACTAGGGCAAACACTCTTTCACTAGGGCAAACAACACTCTCCACTAGGGCAAACACACTTTCACTATGGGCAAACAACCACACTTCATAGGGCAAACACACTCTCACTAGGGCTAACACAACTTCTCACACACTCTCAACTAGGGCCTAACACACTCTCCTAGGGCAAACACACTTTCACTAGGGCAAACACACTTTCACTAGGGCAAACACACTTTCACTAGGGCAAACACACTTCAACTAGTGGCAACCACACTCTCACTAGGCTAACCACACTCACTGGGGCTAAAAACACTCTCACTTAAGGGCCAATAGAGTTTCTCACTAGGGCAAACCACACCTTTCACTAGGGCAAACACACTCTCACTAGGGGCAAACCACACTTTTCACTAGGGCAAAACACACTTTCACTAGGGCTAAACACACTCTCACTAGGGCTAACACACTTTCACTGGGGCTAAAACACTTTCACTAGGGCAAACACACTTTCACTAGGGCAAACACCACTTTCACTAGGGCTAACACCACTCTCACTGGCGCCTAACCACCCACTTTCCACTCACGGAGGGCAAACACCACTTTCACTGAGGAGGCAAAGCACCACTTTCACTAGGGCAAACACACTTTCACTAGGGCAAACCCACACTTTCACTAGGGCAAACCACACTTCACTAGGGAAACACACTGTTCACTAGGGCAAACACACACTATCACCTAGGGCAAATAAGAGTCACTGGGGCTAACAGAATCATTAGGGCAAACAACTCTCACTTAGGGCTTAAAACACTCTCACTAGGGCTAAACTAGATCTCTCACTAGGGCTAAAACATTCACTAGGGCTAACACACTCTCACACACTCTCACTTAGGGCTAACACACTCTCACCACACTTTCACGAAGGGCCCTAAACATCTCACTAGGCTAACACCACTCTCACACCACTACTCACTAGGGCTAACACACTCTCCACCACACTACTTCCACTAGGCTAAACACACTCTCCACACACTCTACGCGAGGGCGACTCACACACTCTCACTAGGGCTAACACACTCTCACACACTCTCACTAGGGCTAACATACCCCGACTAGGGCTAACACTCTAACACCCTCTCATTAGGGCTAACACACTTTCACGAGGGCTAACACTCTCACACACTCTCACTAGGGCTAACACTGTCACATACTCTCACTGGGCTAACAGACTCTTGCACACTCTTACTAGGGCTAACGCACTCTCACTAGGGCTAACACACTCTCACTAGGGCTAACACACTCTCACTAGGGCTAACACGCTGTCACTAGGGCTAACACACTCTCACTCACTCGGGCAAATATACTCTCACACACTTTCAGTAGGGCTAACACACTCTCACTAGGGCTAACAGACTCTCACAAACTCTCACTAGGGCTAATGCACTCTCACTAGGGCTAACACTCTCACTAGGGCTAACACACCTTCACTAGGGCTAACACTCTCACACGCTCACCAGGGCTAACACACTTTCACGAGCGGCTAATACTGTCACACACTCTCACTGGGCTAACAGACTCTCTCACACTCTCACTAGGGCTAACGCACTCTCACTAGGGCTAGCACACTCTCACTAGGGCAAATAGACTCTCACTCACTCTCAGTAAGGCTAACACACTCTCACACACTCTCACCAGGGCAAATACACTTTCACGCGCTCTCACTAGGACTAACACGCTCTCAGTAGGGCAAACACACTCTCACCAGGGCTAACACACTCTGACGCATTCTCACTAGGTCTAACACACTCTCACACACTCTCACTAGGGCTATCGCACTCTCACTAGGGCTAACACACTCTCACTAGGGCTAACACGCTGTCACTAGGGCTAGCACACTCTCACTCACTCTCACTAGGGCAAATACACTCACACACACTCTCAGTCGGGCTAACACACTCTCACTAGGGCTAACACACTCTCACTAGGG
>NC_036862.1:36573968-36579932 GCF_002910315.2 Salvelinus sp. IW2-2015
GATAAGGGAGATATCTTGCCCATTAGGGTAGCTCCTTAGGTCTCCCACAGGCTAGTGGATAGGGATACATAGGTTCTTCCACACAGGGCTAGTTGGAATAGGATATCCATAGGTTCTGCCACAGGGCTTAGTTGGATAGGGATACCATAGTTCTCTCCACAGGCTAGTGGATAGGGATTCTACCGTGGATGAGGGCATATGTTTCCCACAGGGCTTAGTGAGATTAGGGATTACGCATATGTAGGTTCTCCCCAAGGGCTAGTGGATAGGGATACCATATGTTCTTCCCACAGGGCTAGTGGATAGGGATACATAGGTCTTCCCACAGGGCTAGTGGATAGTGGATACCATAGGTTTCCCACAGGGTAGTGGATAGGGATAGCCATAGTGTTCTCCCACAGGGCTAGTGATAGGGATACCATAGGTTTCTCCACAGGCTAGTGGATAGGATACCATAGGTTCTCCACAGGGCTAGTGGATAGGGATCATAGGTTCTCCCACAGGGCTAGTGGATAGGGTACCGATAGGTTCTCCCACAGGGCTAGTGAATAGGATATCCATATTTTCTCCCACAGGGCTAGTGGATAGGGATTACCATAGGTTTTCTGCCACAGGGCTAGTGGATAGGGATACCATAGTTCTCTGAGTTATCATCACCACCAATCTTCTTGCCTCCCTGTCTTCCCACAAGACACACAACACAAGACACCATTTTGTCTGCTAGACACTCACTGAGAGATGCTGACCGACAAACAAACACACAACCAGATCATCATCCTCGAAAAAAAGCTACCAGGTTAGCCTGGTCCCAGATCTCCTCATGTGAAGAATGCATATCAAGGTTAGCCTGGTCCGCAGAGTATCTTATGCTGAAGATGTACCCAGGTCCAGGTTAGCCTGGTCCCAGATCTCTATGTGAAGATGCTACCAGGTTAACCTGGTCCCAGATCTCTATGTGAAGATGCTATCAGGTTAGCCTGGTTCCAGATCTCTATGTGAAGATGCTACCAGGTTAGCCTGGTTCCAGATCTCTATGTGAAGATGCTACCAGGTTAGCCTGGTCCCAGATCTCTGTGTGAAGACGCTGCCAGGTTAGCCCGGTCCCAGATCTCTGTGTGAGGACGCTATCAGGTTAGCCTGATCCCAGATCTGTATCTGCAGTAGCTAACAACTCTGATTACTATTGTCATGCTTTAAAGCACAAACTGATCTGGGACCAGGCTAGTTGTGAGGAAAACTCAGTATGCAGTACACCACAACACAACACAGGGCAGATGTCTCAATGTCACAATCACTGTTCATGGTGGGGTGTGTGGTGGCGGCAGGGTGAGGGGTCTGGTGCGCCAGTGGGGAGGTCTGTGTCCGGGCCTCCGGGGAGGAGGAGGGTGTAGACGGAAGGTGTAGACTGAGAGACTGTACCTGGAATGTTGCTGGGGTCAAGGTGAAAGCCGTTGCCATGGGAAAAGTGTGTCGTTTGACGCGTTGGTGACTCCACCGGGTCGGTCCGCTCCGCTGAAGGAGTTCACACACACACAGAGGCGAGAAATGTCCCCTAGCACCCTTAACACTGGAGGGTTAGGGGGTTGGAGTCTACGCTACCCATTTTCCATGGTTCCCATGGGTACACTTGCCCCCCCCTGTGTGGCCAACCTGTGGCCTGGAGGGTTGTGGGGTGTTGGAGATGGGTACTATGGCAACTAAAGGCTGACTTACAGGAACATATACAAGAAAAAAATATATATAAAATGAGATTTAACTAAATCAAAACGTTGAGTTGAGACAAGACTGGAGATAGATCAGTCTGAGGGAGGAGGGAGCACCTTGGTCACAGCCAGGGATTAGCTGGTCATATCACAATTATCTGATATGAGACAAGGAGAGAGATCTCCAAACCCCCAACTTCAGGACTAAGCTGGAGGCATCTCCTTAACCCCAAACCAGGAGCACAGCTGGAGCATCCTCCTAGACCCACAACTTCAGAGACAAGCGGAGATCTCTAACCCCAACTGCAGAGACAAGCTGGAGCATCCCCTAACGCCCCCAACTCAAGATGACAAAGCTGGAGCACCTCCTAAACCGCCAATAAAAGAAAGAACAAAGCTGGAGCATCCTCCCTAAACCCCCAACGTCAGAGACAATAAGCTGGAGCATGCTCCTAAACCGCAACTCAGAGACAAGCTGGAGATCTGCTAAACCCCAAGTCAGAGACAAGCTGGAGCGATCTGGCCTAAACGCCGCGCCAACTCAGACAAGCTGGAGGCATCCTCCTAAACGCCCACAACTCAGAGACAAGCTGGAGCACTCTATCCAACTCAGGACGCGGAGCACCCAACCTCCGAAGGAGACAACGCTGGAGCAATCCTCCTAAACCGCCCCATCAGAGACAAGCTGGAGCATCCTCTAAACCCCACCAATCAGAGACAAGCTGGAGCATCCTCTCTAACCGCCCAACTCAGAGACAGCTGGAGCATCTCCTACCCCCAATCAGAGACAGCTGGAGCATCCTCCTAACGCCAACTCAGACGACAAGCTGGAGCATCCTCCTAACCCCCCAACTCAGAGACAAAGCTGGAGCATCCTCCTAACCCCCACTCAGAGACACAGCTGGAGCATCCTCCTAACCCCCCAACTCAGAGACAGCTGGGCATCCTCCTAAAACCCCAACTCAGAGACAAGCTGGAGCATCCTCCTAACCCCCCAACTCAGAGACAAGCTGGAGCTCCCAGCACCAGAGCATGGAGAATCCTCCTAACCCCCCAACTCAGAGGACAAGCTGGAGCATCCTCCTAACCCCCCATCTCAGAGACAAGCTGGAGCATCCTCCTAAACCCCCCCATCAGAGGACAAGCTGGAGCATCTCGCTAACCCCCAACTCAGAGACAAGCTGGAGCATCTGCTAACCCCCCCAACTCAAGAGACAAGCTGGAGCATTCCTCCTAACCCCCAACTCAGAGACAAGCTGGGAGCATCCTCCTAACCCCAACTTCAGAGGACAAGCTGGATGTCCTCCTAACCCCCAACTCAGAGACAAGCTGGAAGCATCCTCCTAAACCCCCAACTCAGAGAAAGCTGGAGCATCCTCCTAACCCCCAATCAGAGACAAGCTGGAGCATCCTCCTTAAACCCAACTCAGAGACAAGCTGGAGCATCTCCTAAACCAACTCAGAGACAAGCTGGAGCATCCTCCTAACCCCCCAACTCAGAGACAAGCTGGAGCATCCTCCTAACCCCCAACTCAGAGACAAAGCTGGAGCTCCCTCCTAAACCCCCCAACTCAGAAGACAAGCTGGAGCATCTCACAAACCCAACTCAGAGACAAGCTGGAGCCATCTCCTAAACCCTCAAATCAGAGACAAGCTGGAGCATCCTCCTAAACCCCAAATCAGAGACAAGCTGGAGCATCCTCCCCCCCAACTCAGAGACACGCTGGAGGGGCATCCTCCTAACCCCCATCTAGAGACAAGCTGGAGCATCCTCCTAACCCCCCAACTCAGAGACAAGCTGGAGCATCCTCCGTAACCCCCCACCAGAGACAAGTGGAGATGCTCCTCTAAACCCCCCAACTCAGAGACAAGCTGGAGCATCCTCCATACCCCCCAACTCAGAGACAAGCTGGAGCATCCTCCTAAACCCCAAATCAGAGCAAGCTGGAGCATCCTCCTAACCCCCATCAGGACAAAGCTGGAGCATCCTCCTAACCCCAACTCAGAGACAAGCTGGAGCATCCTCCTAACCCCCATCTCAGAGACAAGCTGGAGCAATCCTCCTAACCCCCACTCAGAGACAAGCTGGAGCATTCTCCTGAACACAATCAGAGACAAGCTGGAGCATCCTTCCTAACCCCCTCAACTCAGAGACAAGCTGGAGCGTATCTTACACACTTGATGATCGATGGCAGATAGGATAGACTATCACACACAACATACTGGGCCTGGTCGTTAGTTTGTTATTACATAAGATGAATTTAACTGGTAGACACAGACATTATGAGCCCCCGGCCCCCCCCCCACATATTTGCATATATGATAAGCTCGTTCTTATTTCGTTCCATCTATTATTTATTTAATTTATTTATGTATTTTAGTTCATTACTGGTGGTGTTTTATGATTTGTTTCTGTTGGAAACACACACACAACACACACACAACAACACACCACACCCACACAACACACAACACACATGCACAGCACACACACACACACACACACACACACACACACACACACACACAAGACCCTCGCGCTGCTGCTGGGCTTGGCAGAATATTTATATGTGATAGTGTATTATGCATCACTTTATATAGCTGTCAGGTTTGGGTGCACGAGGGGTGGCGGTTGCCGGAAGCATTTCCCTGACGGCGCTGAAGATGGGTAGCCGGGCTGCGCAACGCGTTAATTGAGTTTGCTGTGATTATCCGCTCTCAGACATCATATAGCACACCAGCCAGCCTGTCAGAGAGAGAGAGGGAGAGAGGGGGAGAGGAGGGGTTAGGTGATGGAAGAGGGGGAAGGAAGAAAGCGAGGGGTTATGGTGATGGAGGGAGGGAGGGAGGTGATGGGAGGAGGTTAGAAGATGGTAGTGAAGAAGAACAAAGTTCAGGGAGAAGAGATGGCAGGGAGAGCTGAGAGAGATGGAGTGGTGTGTAGGAGAAAAGAGAGGCAGGGAGGATGACGAGTGGTGGTTGGAAGGGAAAAACAAGAGTGATGGGTAGGAAGAGGGACGGGCGCGAGAGAAGGAAGGGCTGTGGTGTCTAATGAAGAAACAGAAGAGAGATATTGCATCATCACCACATGATCTAGTGTTGTTGAACACATACATTGACTTAGTGTTTGTTGCACACTAGACTCTCCATATGAATCTAGGATTGACTTGAAAGGAAGCAGCACTATAGGGTTAATTTCTGACCAGTTTTGATGAATTCCATTTGAGAGTTAGTAAAGACCAGATCATCTATAGACAGCTGGTAATGAGAGGTAGAATGCTAATTAGATCCCCAGTGTGTGATTAAAAACTATTCAGGGTTAGAAATGCTCTGACCAGTGATTTTGTGAACACACGTATCGAGGTGTTAATTCAGCTTAATGACCGCAGTGTTTGTATGAAACAAACACTATCAGTGATTGAATGCTAATTGAGACCAGAAATTGTTGAAGTTGAGAAACACACTATAGCAGTGTTATAATGCTATTTGGATCCAGTAATGTTAGTAAGAAGACATATCAGAAATTAGTGTAAGGTGGACCCGTGTTGTAGTCCGAGTAAGATTTGATTGACAACACATCAGGGTTAAATGTTGGGAGCCGTGTGTGAAGATAATGTGCATAATTTTAGTGAACCAGTGCTGTATAAACATATATCAGGGTTAATGCTTTGACCGAGTGTGTGTATTGAGACACAACTATCAGGTGTTTAATGCGTATTAGACGCCAGTGTTGTTGAACAACACTAGTTCAGGGTGATAAATGGTATTGACCATGGCAGTGTTGGCAACAACGACTATGCATGGTGAATCTTAATCTATTTTAAAGTAGATAACGATGCAGATGGTAGTTCGTGCTCTAATGCAGAAACAAATCGTGATCTGACTGCATAATTCTAGCGGGAAGGAACAGAGAAGATATAACAATACATTTACTTATTGTTTTCGCTCTTTCATTACTTATATTATTTCTCTATCTCTCCTCTCTCTCCTTCGCCTCCTCTCTCGTTCGCTTTTTTTCTTCTCCCTATCTGCTGTCTCTTCCTTTCCTCCCTTCTCTCCCTCGCTTTTTCTCTCCCCCTCTCTCTTTCCTCTCTCCCTCCCCATCTCTCTCTGTTCCTCTTTCTCCTCTCTCTCTTCTTGCTCTCTGTATCAGTGTTGGTATCCAGGGGGATGGAATTTTAGTTTAGGCCGAGCTAGGTAGGGCAGGGCTGGTTTCGTGGTTGGCATCAAGATGCGCTAGCGCACGCATGCGATCACTGGA
>NC_036862.1:36581104-36583609 GCF_002910315.2 Salvelinus sp. IW2-2015
GCCCGCAACTCAGAGAAAGCCTGGAGCATTCGCTCCGTAAACCCCCAACTCAGAGACAAGCTGGAGCATCTCCTTAACCCCAACTCAGAGACAAGCTGGAGCATCCTCCTAGACCCCCAACTCAGAGACAAGCTGGAGCATCCTCCTAACCCCAACTCAGAGACAAGCTGGAGCATCCTCCTAACCCCCCAACTCAGAGACAAGCTGGAGCATGCCTCCTAAACCCCCACTCAGAGACAAGCTGGAGGCATCCTCCTAACCCCCAACTCAGAGACAAGCTGGAGCATCCTCCTAACCGCCCAACTCAGAGACAAGCTGGAGCATCCTAGAACCCCCGATTTCAGAGACAAGCTGGAGCATCTCCTAACCCCCAACTCAGAGACAGCTGGAGCATCCTGCCTAAACCCCCCCAACTCAGAGCAAGCTGGAGCATCGCTCTAACCCCCCCGAACTCAGAGACAAGCTGGAGCATCCTCTAAACCCCCCATCTCAGAGACAAGCTGGAGCATCCCCTAACCCCCAACTCAGAGACAAGCTGGAGCTCCTCCTAAACCCCCCGCCAAGCAGACAAGCTGGAGCATCCTCCTAACCCCCAACTCAGAGACAAGCTGGAGCATCCTCCTAACCCCCCAACTCAGAGACAAGCTGGAGCATCCTCCTAACCCCCACATTCAGGACAAGCTGGAGCATCCTCCTAACCCCCCAACTCAGAGACATAAGCTGGGCATCTCCTAACCCCCAACTCAGAGACAAGCTGGAGCATCCTCCTAAACCCCCCAACTCAGAGACAAGCTGGAGCATCCTCCTAACCCCCCAACTCAGAGACAAGCTGGAGGATCTCCTAAACCCCCCAACTCGAGACAAGCTGGAGCATCTCTCCTAACCCCCCAACTCAGAGACAAGCTGGAGCATCCTCCTAAACCCCCCAACTTCAGAGACAAGCTGGAGCATCCTCCTAAACCCCCCAACTCAGAGACAAGCTGGAGCATCCTCCTAACCCCCAACTCAGAGGACAAGCTGGAGCATCCTCCTAAACCCCCCAACTCAGAGACAAGCTGGAGCATCCTCCTAACCCCCCAACTCAGAGACAAGCGGCAGCATCCTCTAATACCCCCCAACTTCAGAGACAAGCTGGAGCATCCTCCTAACCCCCCAACTCAGAGACAAGCTGGAGCATCCTCCTAAACCCCCACTCAAGACAAGCTGGAGCATCCTCCTAAACCCCAACTCAGAGACAAGCTGGAAGCATCGGCTCCCTAACCCCAACTCAGAGACAAGCTGGAGGCATGTCCTCCTATACGTCCCCACAACTCAGAGACAAGCTGGAGCATCCTCCTAACCCCCCAACTCAGAGGACAAAGCTGGAGGCATCCTCGCTAACCCCCACTCAGGGAGACAAGCTGGAGCAATCCTCCTGAACCCCCCATCTCAGAGGACAAGCTGGAGCATCCTTCCTAACCCCCTCCGAACTCAGATCTCTCTTCCGGGGGACCCACTCGCAGTATGCATGCTGCTGGAGAATGGTGAGTCACGCACATACACACACACGCGTACACACACACTGACACGCGCACACACACACACACACACATCCACACACATGCACAGTGTGCATCATGTCCTTGATATGGACAGGAAGTGACTGATTGTATTTCTGTGCTCGCACCTGTCGTTGACTCAGCTCCTCTACCGAACACACACTCCCCCAGGGCAGAACGTCCCTCCCTCCTACTCTCCCTCTACACACCAGTGGGTCTTAAACAAGTAAGCCCCTCCACCCTCCAGCCCTATTTGAACTCTGACCCCCTCACAGAGCCTGGCCTGGGGCAACACCACAGGAAAATAGAGAGACTGTGTGTGTGATGTGATTTATATGAGTATTTTATTAGTATTGGGAGGAGGGGTTAAGTATATATATTGAATGTGAAGTCTGAATAAAGATGATGACTAATTTAGAAGGAGATTGAACTGAAGAGTGATTGTTTATAAAAAAATATATTGTTGCCATTTGGTATGAGGAAGTCGCTAAACTGCACTTAATTAATGGATCAAAATAATAACTGCTATGTGTAAAGTTGTTGCAAATCCCAAGAATGTCCAAATAAACCCCACAATCTTAGACCACTGTCTTAAATACTAGGTAAGATGTACACGCATGCAGACACACACACACACAAACACTGTCATGATTGAGTTACAGGAATAATGTTATGTTTATGATGGATTACACATCTCTCTTAATCTTTCTCCCTCTCTTCCTCTAACTGAGTATAGAACTAGACACAGCAAAGGGGGAGGGGGGAGAATCAGTAATCTAAGTGCTTAAACAAATTCTACTCACCTAATGGAATAGCACCCTCCCCCTCCTGACTCTGATACATTTTTAAATGTACTAATAAAATGGATACATTTCTCAAAACAAAAACATTTATTCTTAACCAATCACATTAAAGATGTTGTTACCCAGACGACCTGACCACGCCTGACCGGCACCGCTATCGCAGG
>NC_036862.1:36585073-36596002 GCF_002910315.2 Salvelinus sp. IW2-2015
GTTATCATAATACTGCTGCTCTGTTAATATAATACCCTGCTGTCTGTTAATATAAGTACCTGCTGCTCTGTAATTATAATACCGCTGTCTGTTAATATAATAACCTGCGCTGTGTTAATACCTGCTGTCTGTTAATTAAACCTGCTGTGGTGTTAATATAATACCTGCTGGTGTGTAATACCTGTGCTGTGTTAATATGCGAATTACCTTGCTGTGTGTTAATACCGCGTCTGTTTAAGTATTCAATACTGCTGTCTGTTAATTTAATACCTGCTGCTGTTAATTAATACATGCTGTGTTGTTAATACCTGCTGTCTGTAATACCTGCTTTAGGATTGTGTTAATATAATTACCTTGCTGTGTGCTTAGATACCTGCTGTGTGTTAATATAATACCTGCTGTGTGTTCAATACCATGCTTGTCTGTTAATATAATACCTGCTGTCTGTTAATTATAATACCTGCTGTCTGTTAATATTAATACCTGCTGTCTGTTAATATAATACCTGTTGGTCTGTTAATATAATACCTTGCTGTCTTTAATATAATACCTGCTGCTGTGTTATACCTAAGGCTGCTGTTAATACCTGCTGATGTGTAAATATAAATTACCTGCGTGTCGTTAATACCTGCTGCTGTTTCAATATAATAACCTGCTGTTGTGTTAATACCTTGCTGATCTGTTAATATCAATACCTTTCTGTCGTGTTAATTTTAATACCTGCTTGTCTGTTAATATAATACATGCTGGTGTGTTAATACCTGCGTCTGGTTTATACCTTGCTGTTGTGTTAATATCAATACCTTGCTGTGTATTTAATACCTTGCTGTGTGTTAATATAATAGCCTGCTCGTGTTTAAATAGCCTGCTGTCTGTAATATAATACCTGCTGTTCTTGTTAATATAATACCTGCTGATGTGTTAATACCTGCTGTGTGTTAATAAATACCTGCTGTGTGTTAATATAATACCTTGCTGTGTGTAATATCAAGTACCTGCTGTGTGTTAATACCTGCTGTGTGTTAATACCCTCTGATAGTCGTTAATATAATACCTGCTGTGGTGTTAATACCTGGTTGGTTTGAGAGTTGTAGCAGTAGGCAGGCGATTGTGTGTGTAGAGGGTCAGAATGTGCATTTTAGGCATCACAAATATGACCCTCTTTTTCTCCCTGTCGAGCGGTCCAAATGCGTGCAGTCTGACCCAACCTTTGACCCCCTAACCCCTCTCTCCTCTCTCTCTCTGTGACAGTGCCAACCCCTGCAGACCAATGCCTTAGGACCAAGCCAGGAGCCTACGCCAAGGAGGGAGGAGTTACACACAGCTACTGCTGGAGTGGCGAGGGCAAGGTTATCACCACACACACACACACACACACACCACCACACACACACACACACACACACCACACACACCCACACTCACTAGGAGTGGCAAACTAACCAGACCAGCCTCCTCGGCACGAGACGAACTTCACCCCAAAGGGAGAACATTCTGCACCCCCCCACTGGCAGACAACCACACAAAGACACCCCCAGTTGGGGTAGTGGGGGGAAATGACATGTTATTGCTCTGAGGGTGTAAAGGCTGTTCCAGGCTAGTGAGTTAAAAGGGGTTACGCAGAACTCAGTGTGTGGTGCTGTTTAAAGACAAGGCAGTCGTATGCACAACCCTAGAATCGAACCCCTTAGCACTGCCCTGCCCCTCGCACTTCCCCTAGGCACTTCCCCTAGCGCCCTAGCACTTCCCTAGGGCCACTTCCCTAGGCCCTAGCACTTCCCCTAGCACTTCCCAGTAGGCCTAGGCACTTCCCCTAGCCCCTCGGCACTTACCCCTAGGGCACTTCCCCTCAGCCCTTCCCTTAGGCATTCCCCTAGCCCTACGCACTTCCCCTTAGGCACTTCCCTAGGCTAGGCACTTCCCCTAGGGCACTTCCCTAGGCAACTTCCCCTAGGCACTTTCCCCTAGGACTTCCCCCCTAAGGCCCTAGGCGACTTCCCCGGCCCCTAGGGCATTTCCCCTAGCCCCTAGGCACTTCCCCTAGGCAATTCTTATCAATAGATTTATCTTAACATGTGGGACCTCCACCTAGCAACAAAGGGCTAGGATAGCTATTCACCATATTCAATACTTAAACTTATTAATAAACATCAAGTGGCTCAGGGCGTGCGGGGGCTATTGGCTCTTTTCTCACTGAGCGCGTAGTGGTTTTGTTTAAAGCGCTGAGGTAGTGTCAATATGCTTAAAGGGATTGTCTTAGGGGTAAACTGATTCCCTGGCCTTCTTCAGAGAGGGCGAGAAGTTAAACCCTTTACACTCAGGAATAGGCCCATCATGGATAGGGCTCAAATTGGCCCATGATGGATAGGCTAAATTGAAGATGTTTCTGACAAAAAGACAATCATGTATAACCATGGCAGCATTAAAAGGGAACCGTTTGAAGATCACAGCGATGAATGATTAGGACCAACGGAGTACAACAAACGTCACCTGACGGGAATCCACACACTAGTGATTCTAATGGAGCATTTTACATTTTACTGAACTTTATTCACCACAATTTGTTGAAAAGGACGAATGTGGAAAATACTCAGAATACATTCAGTAACATGATGAGAATATTCCTGGAACATGTGGAGTAGGTGCAACATAAGACAACAACAAAAACATGACAAAGGTTTGATTGAGAGGACTAACTGTTGTCTCATAGTGGACACACACSTCTCCAAAGTGTTCACAGTTCCTCCTAAGCAATTTCAATGCACTTTTATGACTCAAAGAAGAGTATTCTATCTTATTTTTTGCTCTCCTAGCTGTGCCGTTGAGGAACTACAGCGAGCACACTTGTAGTTGTTTAGTTTGGAACACAACCCTGCATCCCCCTCCGTCACACGATTTAACGTTGTTGTTTAAACAATCCAGAAACGGTAYGTTTATAAATCCCAATCTGGGTCAGGTGGGCAGGATGTGAACGTTTGTTCTGGTGCCAACGTGACTAGCTAAGTTATAAAATAACGTCTTACAGTGTTTGGCTTTCACAACGCAATTCGGAGAAACGGATCGTAATTCTGGTGCGGATTAGAAGGTGTCATGAATGCGTTCTGCTGAGCGTGCCGGGGCACAGACTGTCTGAATCTGTTCTCCTAACTCTACATCATAGTAGTCATATCTGGAATTGTAAAGTGCACATTTGGGCTCATGGGTGTTTGGCTTATAGGACATCAAAACGGTACGTATTATAATCCTCAACGTCTCATCTTTCAATGTACATTAAGTCACCTTCATTTACAGCATTTCCCTTCACTCAGACAACAAAACATTTGCAAAAGTTTCCCAATCGGCCAGATGAATGGGGGACAACTTTTTTGTCACGCAAGGTGCTCAAGTTCAGAACAGCTGTCAGTCGAAACCCTCACAGCGTTGTGAAGTGCCGAGCCTGAGTTCTGACGTCATGTACAACTTGTTACTGGTCAGATACCGTGTTCCAATTTAGGCTCTTATTAGTGCCACCATCTGTCATATTCAACCTGTATACGGTACGAGTGTAAAGGCCGACAACCATTACGCCACTACTGTTGTTGCTGCTGGTAAATAGTGAATCATCAGCAAGTCGGCGTTCCAGCAGCGTAACAGACAAGAAGACACCTCAGACATAAAGCAGACAGCCAGAGAACACACACACACATGGAGACAACAGACATTAAAGAGGGTGTGCGCTCTCTTCCCACCTCAGGACAGTCGGTAGTCAACACAACGGCTGCTATGGTGACTTGAAACCAGAGAGATGATATTATGTTCATACATTTTTCTACATCTCCCTTCTTCTCTCTCTATTTCCTCATTTCTCTTTGTCCTCATGTCTCCTCTCTTTAACCCCGTCACAGGGATGGAGCAGAACACGAGTGTACTGCTTTCTACACCCCCTCTCTGTGTCTGTCTCTGGTCTGCTCTGCTCTGTCTCTCTCTCCGTCGTCTCTCTCCTCCTTCCTCTCTCTCTTCCTCCGCACAAAAACTCCACCCCATCGAACGTCCTCTCTCTCCTCTCTACCTAAGTCCCAATCACCCTCTCGTCCCTGTCTCTGCGTCTCTCTCTGGCGCTCTTCGTCCTCTGTCGTCCTGGTCTCTCTCTCTCTGTCTGCTCAGCTCTTCCTCTCCTGACTCTGATCTCTCTCTGCGTTACCCTCTCGATCTGGCGGTCGATCTCGTCCGCTCCTCTCCACTCCAGGTGTCCCCTTCTCTTACGGCCTCTCAGTCCTGATGCTCTCTCCGTGGCTCCATCCTCTCTCCCCATCTCCCTTTCGATGCACCCCACACCAGAGTCCCACCCCCCACAAGAGGATGCTCTCGATGAGCGGGCCCATGTATAATCACAACTCACATCCACCCGTCGTGACAACATCCAAAACGTACCACATCTGACTTACACCTACACAACAACGTATTCATAGACACAACACAAGTACACTTTCCTCTTAAAATCAGTTACAAAGTAGCATCTATCCCCTTCCATCAATCAACTCTAGTATGTCCAATACTCTCTCCCTCATCTCTCATTCATTTCTCTCCTCCCACACCAACCCCTCCTTCTCATCCAACGAGCGGAGTCCCCGCCGTCCGAGGTCGTGGCAGTCCTAGGGAGCTAAGCTTGAGAGAGAGGAGAGGAGAGGAAGCACTCACTTCCGACATACATGAGAGCATACAGACAGAGAATCGAACACACACAAAATCAACCACACGTCAACGACAAGCAGACACACAACATGACACGTAGCACACAGCAGCGAGCACACCACACACGAAACCCACACACCACACATCAGCAACACAACAGCAAGACAGTACACCAACCACCACACAAAGTAAAGCTAATCACAACACAAAGTCAACAACCACACAACACACACCACAACAGCAATCACAACGCATAACGTAATCCACACCACACATCAACACACACACATACCCAACCAACACGCTACACAACAAACACACACATTACCAACACACACACGACACACACACAAAGTATACACACAAAAACAAAGAACACACGAAACCAACACATCACCATACGCCAACAACAGTTATAAAGTACAACCACAGCAACACACACACAACACAACAACAGCTCACACCACACACCACAAAAAGTATAATCAACACCCCATCTGACGACCAGACTACTACTTGTGATTAAGATAAGCAACACACAACACACACCTATAAAGTATACACGCATAGCACACACACACCAGACGTTACACACTGCACGGTCCTTCCGTACCCCTTTACTCGCGCTCTGCGTCCAGCCCTTTCCTACTATCTCTCTCCCGCGACTCTATCAGGCTGTAGTTCGTATCTTCGCTCTGAAGACGTCACAAGCTACTTCCACCCTTCTCACATGTCCGGGCTTTCGTGCTCATCACAATAGTACTATCGTCCCCAAATACTATCCACACAGAAGTATCACATAGCACACGCGCTCTCTGTCTTTCTCTCTCGTATCGTTCTGCTACGTACCCTCTCCCCTCTCTCTGGTCCTCTGTCTCTTGCCCTCGTCTTCTGTGTCTCTCTCCTCTCTCTCGTCTTCTCCCTCTTTCCCATCTCTTCTCTTCTTGTGTGCTCTCCTCCTCCTCTGTTCTCAGTCTCTTCCTTCAGCTCAGACAAGAGGTATACAAGACAAGATAACAAAGTATAGACATAGCACACTGTATTGTTAAGTTCGAGCTTATAGAGGAGATAGACACAGAAGAGACACAAAGTATACAGGTATCACTACAGCAGTAGGCAGACACAGGGGGGATGTTGTTGTGTGTCGGTGTTGTGTGTGTGGTGGGGTGTGTGTGTGATGTCGTGTGTTGCTATGGTGTGGTTGGTCAGGCACAGAAAGTATATGACACAAAGGATACATATCACACACAGAAGGTATATAGGACACACACTACACACGACACTTCAAAAATAGGGCACATCACAGCCTCACAACAAAGTTATTAGCCAACCATGCATTGTCAAACACACCCACACATAGTGTGCACAAAGTATAGTCAACACACACAGACACATCTCACCACATAAGTGATTTCCCACACGCTGCAGCTGTACGTGATTGATATTTACAAAGTAACTCACCCTAGGGAAGATAGGCCAGTCCACCCACTCGAGCCGCCAATAACCCAGTCCACAAGATAAACCGATCAGAGAGCCACGAACATATCACACACCAGCCCACACACAAAGTAAACACACACACACACACACGACACACAAAGTACAAACAACACACCTACAGCAGCCAGCAGCACAAAGTAACACAAGCACTCCATCCAACAACACAAAGTATACCCACCACACACATCTAATCAAAATACACACACACCACACACACAATCTACACAACACGTCCTCTCTCCCCCTTTCTTCTCTCTGCTCCCCTTTCTTCCTCTCAGCCACGCTCCTTTGTCTCTGCGCTCTCTCTCTCCCGCCTCTCCATGTCCGGCCTTCTGGCTCTCTCCTCCCCTCCTTCTCGGCGCTCTCTTTCTTTCCTCTCCTGTCTCGTCTTTTCCCCCCTCCTTTAATCATCAGTTCCCTCCCTCCTCTCTCCTGCTCTGTTCTCTTCCCCCTGTCTATCTGTATGTCTCTTCTCTCCGTCTCTGTCTCTCTCATTGCTCCTCCTGCTCCCCTCCCCCTCTCCTCTCTATCTGGTCGTCCTGCCTCTCCTTCCCCTCATTCTTTTCCATCCTCCTTTTCTCAGGTCAGGCGCAGGTCAGAGGCGTAATTTGGTTAACTGTGATAAGACTGTCCACTGCAGCAGCCACCACGGTGGTGTGTGTGTCCGTGTGTGTGTGTGTCTGTGTGTTGTGTGTGTGTCTCGCGTTGTGTGTGTGGTGTGCTCGTCTCCGTTCAAAAGTCTCCCTATTCGCTGCCTGTGTGTCGTGTGTGTGTTGTGTGTCGCTGCTGATCGCTGTCCTGTCTTCGGCATTCCTTGTTGCGTTTGTCAATTGTAATCCAGTGGACGCAGGAGTGCACCCACTTTCAATGACTTCCTGCCCTGCCTCAGACTTCACCTGGTCCTTCCTCCTGTTCCTTGGCTCCTCGGATACGTAACAACGCCTCATCTAGACAGAAGGATAGGCACACACACTCATTGCAGGACCTCTCTCAAAAGGTGCGCTCCCACCGCCGAGCCCGAAGAGAGAGAGCCGTAAGCAGAGCTGGCAAAGAGAGCATCATCTGTCTCAAGTTGGGCAACCCAGCGGCCTCTTCGGGTGGCCCCTACTCGCGCATTTCTGGTTTCAAGTGATCAGCATTGGATTCTCCCCTTACGATGTCTTTCAAAGATGAGCAAAGAGGAGGGATTCTCTCACAACATCGAACCTTCCCGCGAGGCGGCTTCATCGTACGGCCCTCCTCTGTTCTTTTCCTGTGTCAAGTCCCCATTTATCTCCCTGGGGGAACGTGAATTCACTAAAATAGCTGCATCCACGTGGAATAGTCGACCGCAGGCGAAAGAGAGATCCCTTTAGAGAAGGAGAGGAGAGAACTCGAAGGTTGGGTCCAACAGTCAGATTTCGGTCCCGCGGACCAGCCATTCTCTAAACAAGCCTGGGGAATGTGGTCTCAAGAAGAGTTATTCTTTTCTTTATGTCTGCCATGTCTCGATTGAGACCAAGAATCCAGGACGAATGTCACTCCTCTTCTCTCTCTCCATTCGCTCGCAAGTCACCAAGATAGCACTACACCAACCTTGGTGTCACTGGACGCAGAGAGACGATGGAAAACACAGGACCAGAACGCGAAAAGGGGGAGAAGAGGCCTATCTCTCGGATTGTCCTGGCTGCTCGCGTGTCAATCAATACGCGGTGCCAACAGGAGTCATTGAAAGCATGGATAGGGTAATGAAATATGAACGAGTAAAAGGCGGAGAGGGGGACGTGGTCGTGCATGGAGGACTGCATCTACGTACGCCTGATCTGAGAGGGGGAGGGGCAGCACGCAGCATAGGAACGACGTAGACGTTCTCGCGTACTTATAGCTGTTCTCTGTCTAATCGTCGTCTCGCTCTACCAAGGATTAGCAGGTCACGTTCATCCGAGGAGGACCAGGAATGTGGCACACAGGAAACGAACAGTGGGACGCTCGAGGAGGTAGACGCGGATGCGTGTTCACACCAGGCGGCAGGGACAAGAAGCATTGCGACAAACGAACATGGGAAAGGCGGAGAAAATTGAACAGAGCCAAACAAGCGAGCACAGACGAGCCGGAGGGCGGGATTGAGAGATGGAGATACGGAAGACCACGACAGCGAAAGCAGCACCGAACGCAAGTGAACCGACAAGCAAAGCCGTACATCCCAGCGAACAACTAACACAACCAACTCTAACATTACTCATCACACCCAGATCGTATACGTAACTGGCGTGCTCCGAGGGCTGTCTGACGCGCCTCATTCTCTAACCGCTGTTCAAATAACTATACACCAACACCACCACACGAGCCACACCACCTAACCTAGCCCATCGAACCGGAGCGCAACAGGCACAGAGACAGCGCGCAGCAGCAGCGTAAAACAGAGAGCCACACACACACACACACCGCCACACCGAATCACAACAGCGACACGACAGAGGAGAGGCACAATCGAGGAGCACAGAACAACGACAAGTCAAACGGCAAGAGCACACAGCAAGCCGAGACACCGAGCGCGGCGATCGGTCATAGCAGGTACTGACCTGAGGGAGGAGCAAGCTCCGATTGCCACCGACCGAGAAGAGAGAATTAAGGACCGAATTAGGCGGAGGCCTCAGGGACAGGGACAGAAACTGCACTCGGACCTGGGAGCCAAGAGATAAAAACGAGGAGGCACGAGAAGGAGTGAGGAAACGACAACCAGAAGGAGATACGAGGGCGAGAGGGAGGAGAGAGGAGAGGAGAGAGAGAAGAGGGGGAAGAGAGAGAAGCAAGGGCGAGAGGAGAGAAGAAGCGGAGAGAAGGAGGACATAACAAAGGACCAGGGGGGAGAAGAGATTATGAGAAAAGGGGAAGAGAGAAGGAAGGAGGAGAAGAAGAAAGACAGAGACAGAGAGGGAGTTGAGCGAGATGAGGGAAAGATGATCTGGGAGGGATCGATGTGTGAGATCAAAGAGAAAGTACAGAGATGCTGTGTCTGCGTGGAAGGGTGTGTAGACTGAGAGAGCACAGATAGTGTCGTCTGAGATAGTTGGTGTGTAAGAAAGGGTAGTGTAGGTAGGAGTGTGAGTAGAAAGGAGGCGTGGGCATGAGAGCTAATTATGTGTGGAGTGTGAAGAGTGGGTGGAATTGAGTAGCATAGAAAAGGGGCGTTGTTAGGTAGTGATATAGAGTCTGTGGGGTGTGGTGTAGTATAGTGTGTCTGTGGTGTCCGTGTGGTTGTGTGTTATATTTGTTTCTTGTGTGTGTGTGCGTGTGAAGTTAGTGCTTGTGTGAGTTGTACTTGCGGCGTTGTGGGGTGTGGTTATGCTGTGTACACACACAACACTCACGTATGAGAGAGACGTGTGGCTCGTGGTGGGGGGGTGTGTGTGGTGTGTGTGCTTTAAATCTTGTGTGTGGGTTGTGTGTTGTGTGGTTGTGGGTTGGGTATTGCTTTTAGATCGGTGTGTGGTGGTTGTTTGTGTATGTGGTCTTTGTGGTGTTGGTGGGTGTTTGTGGTAGAGTCGTTGTTATATGTGTGGTGGTGTGTAGTTTGTGTATTTTGTATGTATATTGTGGTGTGTTGTGCTGTGCTACTTTGTGGTGTATGTATCGGACTGTGTGTGTGGTATGGATTATACTTGACTCTTGTGTGTTGGAGGTGTATATGGTGGTGTGTCTTGGTGTGTGTATTGTATGTTGCTTTTGTGTGGTGTTATGTTATGGTAGACTTTGTGTTGTTGGTGATGGGGTTGATGTGTGTGTTTGTTAATGTGTTAGCTTGTTGTGTGTGTGTGATGTGACTCGTTGGTGTGCCTGTGTGGTGTGGGTGGCGGTGTATATGGTGTCGTTATGTGTGTTGTATGTATTTAGCTTGGTTGTGGTGTATAGTCTTTGTGTGTGTATTGGGTGTGTGATACTTTGTGGGTGGTGGGTACTGTGTGGATAGTGGTGTAAGTTTGTACTCTTGTTGGTGGTAACTGTGTTGTAGTGTGTATGTCCTTGTGTGGGTTGTGCTTGTATGTTATGGATGTGTGTGATTTTGTTGTGTGGGTGGTATGGTAGTGCGTGTGTGTGTCGAAGTATAGCTTAGTGGTGGTGTGTGTCTTTGTGGTGGGTGTGGTTGTATCTTGCTGTGTGGGCTAGTCAGCTGGAGATGACTGGTGATGTACTTAAGTGTGTTGTGTGGGCTTGTGTTCGTTCACGCTTTTGTGTGTGTTGTCTCGTTTCCGCGGAGCAATAACCCCTTTGATAGCTGTCAACTTCTTCGTTCGTGTTCGGGTCTGTGTACTCTTTCGTTCTGCTTTGAGTTTGTGTGTCACCTTCTTTGGTAACGTGTGTGTACTGTTGTGTGTGTCCGTGTTAACCCCGTGTCTGCTGACACCGAGCTGCAGAGAGCCAGTGTAGCTGAGGAGTAAGCTGGGGAGGTGCGGGCGGGCCTCCGGGGGGAGGAACGGAAAGGGAGAAGCGTATGATAAGAGAGTGGACGTCACCATTCGGGGTTAACGCGAACTCGAAGGTAGATCCAGGATGGCAAGAGAGAGACCGCTTCCCAGACGATCTGCACGGGTCCGTGCAGTATGCAGGGCCCGTCTCATATCTGGATAGCAAGTGAGCTTTCCTGAGCTGGAAGGGTGACACGCCAAGTTAGGGCACTGGAATGACCAACTTCGAAACGAGTGTTCTAGGGGGTTGAAGATAGAGATCGAGGGAGGGGAGGGAGAGAAAGAAGCGGAGGAGGAAAGAGAGACTGAGAGG
>NC_036862.1:36596102-36599880 GCF_002910315.2 Salvelinus sp. IW2-2015
TACAGCTACAGGTCTACCGTACAGACAGGTCTACCATACAGCTACAGGCATAGCTTACAGCTACATGTATAGCCTACAGCTACAGGCCTTCCATACAGCTACAGGCTACCGCACAGTCTACAGGTCTACCATACAGCTACAGAATACTGTGCTCAGGTCTACG
Source organism: Salvelinus sp. IW2-2015 (assembly GCF_002910315.2). Lineage (NCBI taxonomy): Eukaryota > Metazoa > Chordata > Actinopteri > Salmoniformes > Salmonidae > Salvelinus > Salvelinus sp. IW2-2015. Next base: position 36,596,266 of record NC_036862.1, read on the forward strand.
AGTCGTCTACCGTACAGCTACAGGTTACCCTACAGCTACAGGTCTACCGTACAGCTACAGGTCTACCGTACAGCTACATGTCTACCGTACAGCTACAGGTCTACCGTACAGCTACAGGTCTACCGTACATCTACATACTACCCAACAGCTACAGGCCTACCATACAGCTACAGGCCTACCGTACAGCTACCGGTCTACCCTACACCACAGGTATACCTTACAGCTACAGGTTACGTACAGTACAGGTTACCATACAGCTACAGGTCTACTGAACTGCATACAGGTCCTACCTGTACAGCTCAGCTACTAGAGTACAGGCTACAGGCTACAGTACAGCTACAGGACTACCCTAAACATACAGCTTACCCTACAGCTAAAAGCCTAACCTACAGCTACAGGCCTACCGTACAGCTACTTGTCTACCATACATCTACATGTTACCATACAGCTACAGGCATACCCTACAGCTACATGTATTGCCTACAGCTACAGGCCTTCCATACACTACAGGCTACCGTACAGCTACAGGCTAACACAGCTACATTCTAACACAAGCTACATTCCTACCACACAGCTACAGGTCTACCATAAGCTACAGGTCTACCGTACAGCTACAGGTACCGTACAGCTACAGGCTACCCTACAGCTACAGGCTACACCTACAGCTACAGGCCTACCCTACAGCAACAGTCTACCCTACAGCAACAGGTCCTACCTACAGCAACAGGCCTACCCTACAGCTACAGGCCTACCGTACAGCTACAGGTCTACCGTACAGCTACAGGCCTACCGTACGGCTACAGCCTACCGTACAGCTACTTGTCTACCAAACAGCTACATGTCTACATACAGCTACAGGTCTACCATACAGCTACATGTAGCAGGCCTACCCTACAGCTACAGTCTACCGTACAGCTACAGGTCTACCGTACAGCTACAGGTCTACCATACAGCTACATGTCTACCGTACAGCTACAGGTCAACCCTACAGCTAACTCAACCTACAGCTACAGTTACGTACAGCTACAGGTCTACCGTACAGCTACAGGTCAGTACAGCTACAGGTCTACCGTACAGCTACAGGCTTACCCTACAGCTACAGGCCTACCCCTACAGCTACAGTCTACCGTACAGCTACAGGTCTACCATACGCTACATGTCACACGCTACAGCTACAGGTCTACCCTACAGCTACAGGTCTACCGTACAGCTACATGTCTACCGTACAGCTACAGGTCTATACAGTACACTACAGTTCCTACAGCTACAGGTCTACACGTACAGTACATGATCTACATACAGCTACAGGTCTACCGTACAGCTACAGTCTAGCCGCAGTACTTGTCACATACAGTACAGGTCTACATACAGCTACAGGCATAGCTTACAGCTACATGTATAGCTACAGCTACAGCCTTCCATACAGCTACAGGCCTACCGCACAGCTACAGGTCTACCATACAGCTACAGGACTACCGTGCTGCTACAGGTCTACGTACAGCTACAGGTCTACCGTACAGCTACAGGTCTACCCTACAGCTACAGGTCTACCGTACAGCTACAGGTCTACCGTACAGCTACATGTCTACCGTACAGCTACAGGTTACCGTACAGTACAGTCTACCGTACATCTACATACCTACCCAACAGCTACAGGTACATACAGCTACAGGCCTACCGTACAGCTACCGGGTCTACCCTACACCTACAGGTATACCTTACAGCTACAGGTCTACGTACAGCTACAGGTCTACCATACAGCTACAGGTCTACTGAACAGCTACAGGTCTACCGTACAGCTACAGGCCTACAGTACAGCTACAGGCTACAGTACAGCTACAGGACTACCCTAAACATACAGGCTTACCCTACAGCTAAAAGCCTAACCTACAGCTACAGGCCTACCGTACAGCTACTTGTCTACCATACTCTACATGTCTACCATACAGCTACAGGCATACCCTACAGTCAATGTATTGCTACAGCTACAGGCTTCATAAGCTACAGGCTACCGTACAGCTACAGGCCTAAACAGCTACATTCTAACACACAGCTAATTCCTAACACACAGCTACAGGTCTAACCATACGCTACAGTCTACCTACAGCTACAGGTCTACGTACAGCTACAGCCTAACCTACAGCTACAGGCCTACCCTACAGCTACAGGCCTACCCTACAGCAACAGGTCTACCTACAGCAACGGTCTCTACAACAGGCTACCCTACAGAAGGCCTACCGTACAGCTACAGGTCTCACAGCTACAGGCTACCGTACGCTCAGCCTACCGTACAGCTACTTTCTACACAGCACGTACATGTCTCATACAGCTAGTCTACATAGAGCTACTGTCACCGTACAGGTACAAGGTCTACCGTACAGCTACAGGTCTACCGTACAGCTACAGGTCTACGTACAGCCTACACCCGCTACCACAGCTACAGGCCTACCCTACAGCTACAGGTCTACCGTACAGCTACAGGTTACCGTACAGCTACAGGTCTACCATACAGCTACATGTTACCGTACAGCTACAGGTCAACCTACAGCTACAGGTTTACCGTACAGCTACAGGTCTACTCAGCTACAGTCTACCGTACAGCTACAGGTCTACCGTACAGCTACAGGTCTACCTACAGCTACAGGTCTACGTACAGCTACATGTCTACCGTACAGCTACAGGTCTACCGTACAGCTACAGGTCTACCATACAGCTACAGGTCTACCGTACAGATACATGTCTACATACAAGCTACAGGTCTACCGTACAGCTACAGGTCTACCGTACAGCTACTTGTCTACCATACAGCTACAGGTCTACCATACAGCTACAGGCATAGCTTACAGCTACAGGCTTCCATCAGCTACAGGCCTACCGCACAGCTACAGGTCTACCCTACAGCTACAGGACTACCGTGCTGCTACAGGTCTACCGTACAGCTACAGGTCTACCGTACAGCTACGTCACCTACAGCTAAGGTCTACCTACAGCTACAGGTCTACGTACAGCTACTGTCTACCGTACAGCTACAGTCTACCGTAAGCTACAGTTAGCATACAGCACAGTCTACCGTACAGATACATGTCTACCATACAGCTACAGTCTACGTACGCTACAGGTCTACTGTACAGCTACAGGTCTACCATACAGCTACAGGTCTACCATACAGCTACGGCATAGCTAACAGCTACATGTATAGCCTACAGCTACAGGCCTTCCATACAGCTACAGGCCTACCGCACAGCTACAGGTCTACCATACAGCTACAGGTTACCGTACAGCTACAGGTATCCATTCTACAATACAGCTACAGGACTACCGTACTGCTACAGGTCTACCGTAACGCTACAGGTCTACCGTACAGCTACATGTCTACCGTACAGCTACAGGTCTACCGTACAGTACAGTTACCGTAAGATACATGTCTACCATACAGCTACAGGTTACGTACAGCTACAGTCTACCGTACACTCTTAATGATAGGCCATTATAAGACGGATAATGTCTGTATACAATCATCAGTGGCTTTTCAATAACTATGAAACTGCAATGAGGAGAATCAATTGATTGCCGCTCCAGTATCCATTAGGGGTGGAGAGGAGCAGGGGGCTCTCT
>NC_036862.1:36602323-36611375 GCF_002910315.2 Salvelinus sp. IW2-2015
TTTCGTTTTGGCAGGAGCCTAACCTGAGTACCGCTCTCATTAACGCCCAGCACTCCTCTCCTGCGAAGGTTGCAGCCAGGCTCTTCAGACAAACAGCGACTCGCTGCTTGCTACATCTCACAGCACACTCAGTTAACATCCCGTCTAACGACTCTCTGCAGTCCCAGCTCCGATCTCTCACACACACACACACACACACACACACACACACACACACACACTTCTCAGTATCACATGGAACTATGAAAACTCAATTACTAAAAAGGTCTTTCTGGTCTGTGCAACTAATGTCGACAGAACATTTCGGTAACATACTATAATATAGCACGTCATTTTTTATGCATTTATTCTGAAAGAAAGTCGAAAGGATATAGAGGAATGGCAAAAAAAACTATGCAGTCTAGAAATCCAGTAACCCTTGTGTGGTGTTCGGGTCTGTGGGACCCATTTTCAATGTCGACTAAAACAACCTGAAACTCACTGGCTTTGGCAGATTTTCTGTGAAGAACATGTAAAATAACACATTTTCATTGAGTGCACACTGTGCACCCCCCTACACATTTATATTACATATGTARTGTTTGGGTCCACTGGACCCGAGGGTAATAAAAGTGTGGAAAAGTGTGTGTGTAGGAGAAAACAAATAAAAATKAAACAAAAAGGTTTGCTGTGTGCTTTCACTCTGTCTTCAACATAGCACCAATAACCTGTCTGTCTCCCTGCCTGTCTGCCTGTCTCCAACTTTTCCCGCACTCTTTACCCTTTGTAGTGTGTGAAACTACACAATGTCTTGCGGGAACCTGCACAATGTTATTACAATACATTATTTCAATATATTATTTTGATACATTGTAAAAAATTCTGTATTTTTCCACACTCTACCACAGCCAGGTGCAAATTGGGGAAGGGACACAACAAATAAATAGCTTTGCATGTGTGGCTCCTTACCACAATCAGTATGACAAAAATCATCTCTGCTCAGAGGGCTTTAGAACAAAAAAAATTCAGGGAGAGAAAATAGTGTGGAAGGAGTGACTTCCACTTTGGAAGAATTTTCAGAATATGAGGATCATGTCTATGTCAATTCAGAGTCTGACAGTGAGTTAGAAGAAGAGGAGATGAGATTGACCCTCAGCCAGCCCCAGGACCAGCCTGTCAGCAACCAGATCATTAGCAGCAGCCTAAAGGAGGTGAAATATGGATATAAAAAAATTGTGAAATGTAATAGTCTTCTTGGTCAAGGAATGAGCCACCAAGCATGGCTGCCAATGTGATAAGGATACAACCAGGGCTGATGCAGATGGTGGTTACTCATGTGCAGGACATAAAGTCTTCTCTTGAACTGTTTCGTCCCAGACACCATCCAGAAAGTCATTCTGGACTGCACTAATTTGGAGGGAAGGCGTGTTTTTGGAGAGAGATGGAAGGAGATGGACCAAACTAATTTACTAGCATACTTTGGGGTTCTTATCCTTGCTGGTGTTTTCAGATCCAATGGGGAATCCCCAGAATCCCTGTGGGATGAAGAAACTGGCAGAGAATTTTTCCGTGCAACAATGTCTCTGGAAAACTTCCACATTGATTCCAGGATTATCCGCTTCGATAACCGAGACACCAGACCAGCTCGGTGGCAGAGAGTCAAGCTAGCTGCAATCAGGTCAGTGTGGGACAAATGTGTGGACCGCCTACCCCTGTTTTACAAGCCTGGGCCCAACGTTACTGTTGATGAGCAGCATATGCCATTAAGAGGCTGCTGCCCCTTCAGGCAGAGGAGAACCAAGGGATGGGGGTTATCCTGGATGTGACACAGGGACTCCGTGGCCACAACATCACATWCMATATTGTTTTTTACTTCGCACAAGCTGGGACAGGAACTCCTCAAGAGGAAGCTGACAATGGTAGAAAAAGTATGAAAGAACAAGCCAGAGCTCCCACCTCAGCTGTTAAATACACGGAACTGGCATATCATTTCCTCTAAGTGTGTGTTCACGGCCGACAAGTACCTGGTGTCCTACGTGCCAAAGAAATATAAAAATGTGGTACTAATGAGTATGCTGCATAGGGATGGGAGAATCTGTGGCCAGGAATATCAAAAACCAATGACAATGCCACAAAAGGAGAGGTGGACAATTTAGACAAGCTGGTGACTGRCTACAGCTGCAAAAGAAGAACCCTACACTGGTCACTTTGTGATATATGTACATCTTGGACATCTCGGCATCTCGGTTTGTCATCTGGATGGCGTTGAAACCAGATTGGAACATAAGAGACGGTTCTTTCTGGAGGAGCTGGGCAAGGCACTGGTAAGACTTCAAATCCAGAGGAGGCAACATATCCCAAGGATCCCAGCTTCTGCAGCCATCATGAGGAGGATTCAGGAGGTAGATGCTGGTGCGCCATCCGCTCGACCCACAGAACCAACAACTCCAATACCGGAAGTGWGTGATGTTGTTGCATGTGTGTRTATGTCTGACTCTCCTACCTTGGCCTGCTGTAACTATACATATGTATAGAGTGAGATGTTAGTAAAATTCCTKAACTACAGTGGTTCTTCCTTTAAAAGTAAGAGCATATGCTACGACCGTTAGTGGTAGATGGTGTCACCACATGCCTGCAGCACACACGCAAAGTTCTTTGTTTGTCAGACGAATTACTGGGTCGAAACTACAGAACAGTACAAAACAAGAGACCACACGTTTCATGTTCTGGGAGAAGAAAAAAATCCATATAAATGTCTTACAGTCTTTCCATAAGTCCACTCAAGTTTCTTCAACTGTCTTCTGACTGTGGTTAGAGGGATGTTGATGTCGTGTCGTGATGCCAGCAGATTCCAGATTGCCTTTGCCTTTGCCGATCGATCATCATCTTCAACCATCAGTGAGTCGATGGCTTGAACAGTCTCACTGGAAGTGGAATACAATGTAAAAATGTGCAGCATACAGTAAAGACCAGCAGTCGATTTAAGCATTATTTGTAGCATTATTATGCCTACTTTACAGTATTGTAGCCTACTGTACCTGTTCATTTTCCTGGGCTTTCACWTTCGGCATAACACAGGTGAATAACACTGTCCATGACCATAATTCCCAAGTCTAACAGTATTTTACAGACATGTTTAATTATTTAAGCCTCCTTTCTCTTCTCTGTACTGGAGTTCTTTTAAGCCATCCACCCTTGATGGGCTATCAGCAGGACAATAGACTCTTACAGAGTCCACCACATGCATTGTTTTCTRMCCACATCTGGATGGATCCATAACAAATTACTATGTGAATAAATATCACTGAATGACAGAAATATTGGAAAATAGTAGGGTAATGAAGGCAAAAAATTATTGCTGACTTGAACACCCAAAGTCATTCAATTGTTATATTAGGATTAGAAGCAATAGCCACRTGTTGTCAAMTATTTCWGCACTGTTTTGCGCTGCACTGAGACAAGCATGGGGACTGGTCTTGATATATCAATGAGATTTTTATTTTCAATCTCCATTTGGGTATTGGTTAGCCTACAACTAGGGTGTGGAAATGTTAGGAATATTTTGCTCTTCACTCAGTCACTTAGTAGCCTACTCCCGACCAGTCACTTAGTAGCCTACTCCCCACCAGTCACTTAGTAGCCTACTCCCGACCAGTCACTTAGTAGCCTACTCCCGACCAGTCACTTAGTAGCCTACTCCCGACCAGTCACTTAGTAGCCTACTCCCCAGTCACGAGGAACATCGCCATATTTTCCTAAAGGAAACACTAAGGTTTTCATTTCTTGGAATAGAAACACCATAATACTAATAAAAGTTCTTAAAATCAATCCCATATACTACTCTTACAAAAAAGGTTTGAAATTCTCTAGTACGGCCAATATTAAAAACAGTCAAATGCTTCTCAAAGATGCCCTCTGGTGGTCAAACTTGTACTAACTAGCATTAATGGCAACAATGGCTGACACTTAAATAACGTGCCATAGAATTCTGAGGCAGCCCACAAGCTGTGCTGCTGTACGACGCAACTTTTAAAGGAAGAACCACTAAGTGTTTTCATCATTCTAGACTGCAGCCGGTAGCAACAAGAAGTGCTGCAATGTGTGTGGACCCAAGAAGGACAGGAAGACACAGTACACATGCATCAAGTGCAATAAATACATTTGCAACACACACACAGTAAAACTCTCTCCCTCATGTTGTGTGTAGACCAGCCTTCATTTGTGTTCAATGGGGCTCATTTATCATTTCCATAAAATACTTTATGTAAAATATGTCCTTCCAATATGATCAGTTCAAAGTAATAAACATCAATAGTGATGAAAACCTTGTTTMATTTATATTCATGATTTATTCCACCCATGTCTTGATTATAATTTATTATTGTTTACAAAAATCTCATTTTATCCCCTCCCAAAAAATAACGCTTTTAATGATAAATGTGATCTAGCAGAAGGAAATGGCAAATGTTAACCATGTATGTCTAGGAATGGGGCCTATCTGAAGTCAATGTACCGCCAGATATATATCATTACCTCTGTTTGGTTTCAGGCTGTTGTTCACTCACAGTCATTTGAATATGTTCTCAAACTAATGCACTGTTGGCTAATCCATCAATATGCTGCATACGTCCCTTCCTCCCGGGGCTTGTTTACTGGGAGAATATGGTATAACTACTGTATAGGCCAGGGGGACCATTGGTTATTAATTACACCAGGCTGAGGCCTAAAGAGAGGGGAAGATAGGAAAAATKGACAAAATGTAATGTGGAAAAATGCCAGCATGTAAACCAACATGAACAAACACAAACCAAGGCAAAGAAGTTGTGATGTGAAGGCATTCACTCAGAAACAGAACTTCCTCTCTCCCCAACAGTCTCTCTGAGTGTTTGCCACTTGGGAACCCTGCATGGCAAGGCTGGCAGTTAGTTCACAGCTCTCCACATCTATCTCCTACAATCATTTCATCTCCCTGACACACTCAGTAACTATGGAGCAGAGAAGAGCCCCTCAGGTTCTATTGGTGCTGCTTAGTGATGGGGGAAAAAAAGATGGTTACATATCGCAATATTATTTGTGTACAAAACATTAAGAATACATTCCTAATGTTTGAGTTGCACCTCCGCCCCCCCACCCTCCCCTTTGCCCTCAGAACAGTCTCAATCCGTAGGGGCATAGGGATGCTGGCCCATGTTGACTCCAATGCTTCCCACAGTTGTGTCAAGTTGTCTTGATATCCTTTGGGTGGTGGACCATTCTTGATACACACGGGAATCTGTTGAGCACGAAAAACCCAGTAGCGTGGCAGTTCTTGACACAAACCGGTGTCTTGCACCAACTATCATACCCCGTTCAAAGACACCTAAAWATKTTGTCTTGCCCATTCACCATTTGAATGGCACACACACACAATCCACAATCAAATCGAACCGCAATACATTATTATCGAACTGCAATACATTATTATACCATACCTTACATATCATACCTTGTCACTGATTCATGTGTTTGTTTTTTATGACCGTGTTTTTCTTTCTGCTTGCATTTTGTATTGATATTTGTGTATTTTCTGAAATGTATGTAAGTCAGGGCTCATCTGTAAAAGWGACCTAGGTCTCAGCATGACTCCCTGGTAAAATACAGGTMAAATAAAAAACATTTACATAGGATTGTGAGAATTGATAGAATCGTGACAATTGCAATACATCGTATCGCGTCTAAGTATCGTGAGGTCCCTGGCAATTCCCAGCCCTAGTGCTGCATCAATACAGTCAGTCACCACCACGACCCACAGCTACAGTCAGTCACCACCACGACCCACAGCTACAGTCAGTCACCACCACGACCCACAGCTACAGTCAAGTCACCACGACACACACTACAGCGCACACCACAGCTACAGTCAGTCACCACCACGACCACAGCTTACAAGTCAGCACCACCTGAGACCGCACCATCAGCTATCCAGCAGTACAGTCACCACACCCAACGACCCACAGGACTAGCAGTCTGTCCACCACCACGACCCAGCAGCAGTCACACACGCCACGCTCAGTCCAGCCACCCGCACCGTACCAGTCACCCATAAGACTCCAACTATCGAGGATCAAACAGCAGATCACGTACTCAGTCCACCTAACGACCCACAGCCTACAGTCAGTCACACACCACGACCCACACTGACAGTCAGTCACCCACCACGACCCACAGCTACAGTCAGTCACCACCACGACCCACAGCTACAGTCAGTCACCACCACGACCCACAGCTACAGTCAGTCACCACCACGACCACAGCTACAGTCCAGTCACCACCACGACCCACAGCTACAGTCAGTCACCACCACGACCCAACAGCTACAGTCAGTCACCACCACGACCCACGCACAGCATACAGAGTCAGTCAGTCTAACCACCACGAACCCCACAGCTACAGTCAGTCAACCACGCCAAGACCCACAGCTACATCAGTCACACAAACGGGACCACAGCTACAGTCAGCTCACCACCACGCACACAGCTACAGTCAGCCCACCACGACCCCCTACAGCTCCCACGACGCACAGATACAGTTTCATCACCACCACGACCCAGCAAGGTCTCACCAACACACAGGCTTCAGTCACACACCACGACCCACAAGCTTACAGTCAGTCCACGCACCACGACCCACAGCTACAGTCATCACCACCACGACCCACAGCTACAGTCAGTCACCACCACGACCCACAGCTACAGTCAGTCACCACCACGACCCACAGCTACAGTCAGTCACCACCACGACCCACAGCTACAGTCAGTCACCACCACGACCCATAGCCTGGCCTGACACTTTTGATCATTGCAAATTGAATGAACATAACAAGCCAGTCAATATGTAATTTACTCCCTTCTAACCAGTAAAAAATATGGAGCTGCCCGTGAATAACAGCATGAAAGGAAGTGCACTCAGACTGATGTCAGTTTCCGTAATGAAATATCTACTTCGCTCTCTTCCAGAAAATAGGAGCACCCTTCATGTAGGGGAGTGAAATGTCCTAGAAAAAGTCTCTGTGACTCAATAATGAGAAAGTGTGCAGTCCTTTGCTGTGTTCCACCCACATATTCCTTCTCATATTTTGGGGGCATACCGAGTGRACATCTGTCTGTTTCCTACACTCCAGGATGAGACATATATTAAGAGTCTCACTGATAAATACTGGTGAGTAGTGTAAGAAGTGCCTGAAACAGGAACACATCATCTAGGTATTGCACCTAACTCTGTGGGGGACAGATGGAGGGAAGTAGACATTGAATAAAATCCTTGTTATAATGTAATATATGACTATGTCTCATCAGTTWCAACAGAATAGATAGAATATAACGCTGATAATTATCCCTAGTGACAGCACTCAGGGATGGGCATAAATTACAAATTACAAATTACAATTACAAATCACACTGAAGAACAATGTATCCAATTAAAATATAAGCTACTTTTTCAAAGTATTGTATTTATGCTAGAGATATCAGTTATTTTTGCATCTCAATGAAAGGTGACAGAGCATGAGACATCCTGAAAATCAGTCTTCTAGGACAGAAACATCAGAACAAACTTCCTTTAGATTTTTTGGGGGGAACTATCTGTTGTTCCATGTAGTGAATTTGCTATTCAATGCGTTTGTATGGGCTAATAGCAGTAAGGCCCCAACATTGTTTTCTTCATATCAACAACAAAAAATATTGGTCACAAATTCTAATTTTAATTGTATTTATTTCACCTGTATTTAACCAGGTAGGCCAGTTGAGAACAAATTCTCATTTACAACTGCGACCTGGTCAAGATAAAGCAAAGCAGTGCGACACAAACAACACATGGAATAAACAAACGTTCAGTCAATAACAAAATAGAAAAGTCTATATACAGTGTGTGCAAATGTAGTAAGATTAGGGAGGTAAGGCAATAAATAGGCCATAGTGGCGAAATAATGACAGTTTAGCAAAAAAATTGAATTTAGATTGGAATGTTCCACTTCGCAACCTGGGTCTCTTCCAACACACAAGACCCACGCACACACACAGAAAATACACCCTTGATGTGGTACGGTGGGGCTATTGCTCACAGGAGTAGTGTGGGGTGTTAAATCTGCCTAGAGATGAGAGAGAGAGTGGCAGGCTCTCAGAAAAGGGGCATCAGAAGCCATTTTAAATTTCACCAGGATGACATGTGTCCTCCACCTCTCAGCCGGCGCTGACAGGGGTGACAGTTAGCCAGCTTGAAGGTTACTGAAAGTCGGGAGGAACTCAGGAGTTTGCTGCTTGATTTAAGACAATGTTTTCTGTTCTACTGTTAGTAAAGTATTCAGCACCCCAGATTATTATCATTTTTTTCACAAAAATAAATATGTAAGGAGGCTAAATAAATTAACCTGCGGACTTCTGGCAAACATATTATTGTGATAAAGTAGTAAAAACCAAAGGGGGAGATTTGGTCTGCAGAGAGGAGAGAGGCGATAACAAAAGTTGTGTTCGTGGGAAAAACCACCAGTCACGATAAAGCTGGCCTCAGAGAGCATTTATCACAGGAGTTACTGAGATGGCGCTGGGCTGAAAATTAATGTGTTGGAGGTAACTAATGGTTTGTCACCCATTCCCGGTAGGCAGGGCCAGGGAGAGGCTGTTCTTTACTGTGTGTCYGTCTGCAGGTGAATGACACAGAACAGTGTTGTTGTTAACATGTCTTCACTGGTCAATAATAATCTGCAGTTGGTCGACATCCAACGACACATTAATGCATTACGTTCCCGTGCTATGACCAGTGAAGGGAGAAGAAAGTTCACGTCTTTGATAAAATACACATTTAAACCCAAGGACCAGTGGCACATTGCGCTCGATCGATCGGGCCGTGATTCATTCTGAGGGGGAATTTGGTGTGGATCAATTTTGTATGAACAATTTTATGTTCTGCGTGGTATCGAGCATCAGGGATGCAGAAATCCATATATTAACTGTGGTAATTAAAGTCTAACGTTTAACTAATCAGGAAGTGTATTCGGTCAGCCAGTGGAGAGATACTGTACTGGGTGGTGAAGGGAGGG
>NC_036862.1:36617729-36621038 GCF_002910315.2 Salvelinus sp. IW2-2015
AAAAAGAGAGAAGATCAAAGACCTCCCTCCCATCACCATAGAGTACAAATCTCACTGTACAGTACAAGACCCCCCCCTTCCACCGATCTATACAGTACAAAGAACCCCACCTACCGTACCATCTAGTACAGTACAAAGACCCCCTCCCTTCAACCATCTAGTAACAGTACAAAAGACCCCCCTCTTCACCATCCAGTAACAGAACAAAGACCCACCTCCCTTTCCCATCCAGTACAGTCACAAAAAGACCCCCTCCCATCCACCACTCCAGTACACATAACAGAAAGACCTCCCCCTCCTTCACAACATCTACGTACAGACAAGACCACCCACCCGTCCATCACCAACCCAGTACAGTTATAAAGACCCCCCTTGCCCTTACCATCTAGTACGAGTACAAAGACCCCCCGTCCCATCACCCACCCAGTACAGTACAAAAGACCCCCCTCCCTTCACCATCTAGTACAGTTACAAAGACCCCCGTCCCATCACCACCCAGTACAGTACAAAGGACCCCCTCCCTTCCACATCTAGTACAGTCAAAGACCCCCGTCCAATCACCACCCAGTACAGTACAAAGACCCCCCTCCCTTCACCATCCAGTACAGTACAAAGACCCCCCTCCCATCACCACCCAGTACAGTAACAAGACCCCCTCCCTTCACCATCTAGTACAGCTACAACGACCCCCCGTCCCTCACCACCCAGTACAGTAAAAAGACCCCCTCTCCCTTCACCACTCTAGTACAGTACAAAGACCCCCCGTCCCTTCACCACCCAGTACAGTACAAAGACCACCCTTCCCTCACCATCACAGTACAGTACACAGACCCCCTCCCTTCACCATCTAGTACAGTACAAAAGACCCACCCGTCCCATCACCATGCCAGTACAGTACAAAGAACCCCCCGTCCCAATCACCATCCAGCTATCAGTACAAAGACCCCCCTCCCTTCACCCCTAGTACAGTACAAAAGACACCCCCTCCCTTCACCACCCAGTACAGTACACAGACCCCCCTCCTCACCATCTAGTACAGTACAAAGACCCCCCTCGCCTTCAACCATCTAGTACAGTACAAAGACCCCCCTCCTTCACCATCCATACAGGTACAAAGACCCCTCCCCTTCACCATCAGTACAGAACAAAGAACCCCCTCTACTTCACCCATCTAGTACAGTACAAAGACGCCCCTTCCCCATCACCATCCAGTACCAGTACAAAGACCTTGAAGAGAGGGGGGTCTTTGTAGCCATCCACTGAGGGAGCTCAGGGCTTTGACAGAGGCTGTTAGGGCTTCTGTAGGCACCCATGTGTTAACTGTGAGGGGTCACATGAATCCACAGAAAAGCCGTAAAACCATTCTTCTAACATTTTTTAATATTGGTGGCCACTGGCCAGCCATCATCATTTCAACAAAAAACAAAGCGGCTCTAGTTTGGCTGTGTCAGAGTAGCCACTGATTCATTCAGTCTTTGAATTTAGGCGTCACATGACGTCTATTTGTTTCTGTTGGACAGTGATAATCTTCTGGTAGCCCCAGTCCATGGGTATTCCCTATCCCCTGGTGGATTGGGTTGTTTATTTCAAAACGAATTTGACATCATCCAATCACCAACGGTATAGCAGTCTCCATCATTGCCTAATCCCTGCCATACAGCTGCTCCAGAAAGATTAGAACACAACTATACAAAAGTCTAAACACAGTAAGTAAATAAATATAGGGTTGATCAACAAGAAAATCAGCTCCATGGATAAAATGTTTATTTTTGTTTTGTAAAACCTGCAGAGGGATAAAACCTTCAGACCAATTCTATTGGTCTTGAARGGGCATGATACATTTTCAGAGGGGGGGGGGAAAGATGATTCTTCTTCTGCAGAAATGAATCTCTGATGACAGGTTAGTCACTCCGTGTCCCATCCCTTGCTGGTATGTGGTTAGAGTTAGAGTAAACACTGGCTAATCAATTCCCCATCATCGCCTATAGATCACTGTCCGGGAGCAGAGACGTGGCCTGACTCTCTATGCCGGCTGATGTACCATTCCATTATTGAACTTGCTGTATGAAGCCTTATTTAATGCTGAGATACTGGAAACTCAATTAGACACAGAGGTAATGGATTACTGCAGTAAGAATGCCATCACCAGAAGGACTTTACATTAGGTCCAGCATGGACAAATAACACAGAGGACAGGGCTTTGAAATAGGATTTTCAAACTGCTGTATGTCTCCCTGTGTCCTTCCTTTCCAAAATCATCTCAGCAACATCATAGTAGTTCAGTTATCATCGTCAGGCCAAGAGTTCATGCGTTCAGGTATGGACACTAGCACACAGGTCATATTCAGCTAGCTCTCTGCAAGCAACGCATGCATCGGGTGCGCAGTTTGCATCTCAGCAGACATCATATTTGGCGTAGATCTGCCCTGTTCCCTGTCAGGTCACAGTGACTCAAATCTGCGCTGTGTAGATCGGACTGTAGATGTGATGTCTCATGGGTGGAAATAGTTATTCGATTATTGAGTTTATATGTGGTCAGATAATTAATAAACATTTATTGGCAGGACACAAAATTTCGTCAAGAAAGTCGGTTGGTGTTGGTTTGTCTGTAAAAGTGTCGTGTGTCAGTCTAGTCTTCGTGGGGGTAATATAGAGGCGAAGGTGGCTAGGGTGTAATATGTTGGGTGGTGGCTCGAGAGAGATCGTGGTGTGTCAATAATTGAAGGTATCGAGTTTCAACTCTTACTAATCCGCGGAGCGTTGGTACAGTGTCTTTGTTGAGAAGTCCAATGTTCGCCATGTGGTGGGTGAGGTGGCATAGTTTGTGTTTCAAGAGTTAGAGTTGCGTTTAAGAAAGAGTATTCTTATTAAGCCCAAGGAAAAAAGAACATTATTTTCCTCTAAACTAATGTGATCAGCGTCATAAATGGCCAGTGGCCATGCGGTGTAGGCGTTGGTTAACCACACGACTGTAAGCATCATGACGCCTGTTAAGAGTCTCCCATTATTAGTGCTCGACTTGGGCAGGAGCTCAACCGGAACTGACTACCAGCACCTCACATTTTCTTCTGCTTGGGTTCCTGTTCCTCTTCTTAGGAATATTATCTCTCAAAAGTCTTGCCCATGTGTTGTACTGTCCTATTAATGCAGTTTCATTTTCATGGAAGTATTGGAGCTTCTCCTCCTCTCATAGCTCATCTCTTCCAGGTGAACATCACACCCCCCACATTATTAAAGACAGAAAAACATGAGGATCATTTTAAGATGGCTAGTTTAACAGGACTAGGCTGTGAGAACACTCTGCAGGTT
>NC_036862.1:36623645-36635175 GCF_002910315.2 Salvelinus sp. IW2-2015
AGGAGATAGTTTTAAAAAGGAGAGTATTCATGAGCTCAAGCAGACATCATATTTTCAGTAATCATCTCAAGCAACATCATAGTTAGTAATCCATCTCAGCAACATCATATTTTCATGTATCAATGTCAGAGCAACGATTATGAGTTCTAGTATCATCCTCAGCGAAACATGCATTATTTCAGTGAATCATCTCAAGCAACAATCAAGTTCACGTTAATCATTTCAAGCAACATCCTATTTCAGTAATCATACTCAGCAAGCATCATATTTCAGTAATCAAATCTACAGCAACCATCATAGTTAAGTAATCATCTTTCGCAGCAAAACATGCATAATTTTAGTATATCATAGCTCAGCACATCATATTTCAAGTAATCATCTTCTAGCAAGCAGGCAGGTTTATTTGTATTGTAAATCAATCTCAGCACATCATATTTGAGTAATCATCTCAAGCAACATCATAGTTCAGTAATCATAACATCAGCAACCATCATAGTTCAGGTAATCATCTCAGGCCAACATCATAGTTCAGTTATCATACTCCAGCAATGTTACATCATATTGAGTAAATTGCATGCTCAGCAACAATCATAGTTCAGTCATCATTCATGAATCATAGTTTCAGTAATCATCTCAGCAACATCATTATTTGTACAGTAATTTTTTAGTAACATGCTCAGCAAACATCCAATAGTTTCAGTACATCAATCTCAGCAAATCAATATTTTCTAGTAAATCATCTCAGCAACATCATAGTTCAGTAATCATCTCAGCAACACATAGGTTAGCGATTGTAATGCAGGTCTTCTAAGCAACCATCATACGTCATCAGTAATGCATCATCAGCAATCATATTTCCGAGTATCATCTCACAACATCATATTTCAGTAAATCATCTCAGCAACATCAATATTTCAGTAATCATCTGCAGCAACATCATATTGGAGTAATCATCTCAGCAACAATCAATAGTTAAAAGTATCAATCTCAGCAAACATCTATAGCTTCAGTAATCATCTCAGCAACATCATAGTTCAGTAAGGTCAAGTTCTCAGCAACATCATATTTGAGTAAATCATGTTCATCAAGCACATCATAGTTCTAGTAGTCATCCAGCAACATACTGAGATGTAGTATACCATCGTTTAGATAATCATGGTACTCATGCAAACATCAATAGTTTATCAGTTTAATGCTCTCTCAGACACTTCGATATCATAGTTTTCAGAGTAATCGCTAATACTCAGCAGCATTCATATTTGTCAGTAATCATATCAGCAACATCATAGTTCAGTTTCATTAGGTTCTGTGCAGCACATCTTTATTTCCAGTTAATGCATCTCAAAGGCAACATCATAGTTCAGTAATCATTGTTGGCTCTGGCAATTCTATCATATTTCACGTAAGTATACTATTGTCTTCTGCAGGCATTTCATATTTATCAAGTAATGCATAAATCTCGAGCCAACAATCCATAGTTAGTTTATCATCTGCAGCGCTCATTTACATGCATTTATGTATTCACTAGTATACTCATTTCTTAGCATTCTCTAATATCATATATGTTTCAGATATTAATCCATTGTTACTCAAGCATCATAGTTTCAGTAATCAATCAGACGCTAACTACTTCGATATTTAGGTTTTACCGAGTAGATTACATTCTCAGCAAACATCATATTTTCAGTAATGCTATTAGGTGTTCTTCGCAAGACAACATTATATTTTCAGTAATCCATCTCAGCAACATCATAGTTCAGTAATCATCTCAGGCAAACATCATAGTTCAGTTAACTCATTCTCAGCAACATCATATTTCAGTAATCATACTCAGTCAACATCATAGTTCAGTAATCTCACAATCATTCGTACATGCAACATCATATTCAGTAATCATACTCAGACAAACATCAATTTCCAGTAATCATCTCAGGCATCAGATCTATGACTTTCCATATTAAAGTAATCAAAGTTCTCAAGCAACATCATATTTTTCAGTAATCATATTCATGCAACATCATATTCAGAATCAATTCTCAGCTAACATCGCATCTTTCTATATTATTGGTCAATCATCTCAGCCAACATCATATTTCAGTTTTCTAGAACATCATTCTTCAGATATCTGAACGAGACTTTCGATATATGATTGATGAAATTTAAGCCAGCACATTCGTCAGACGAATCTACTCTATGGGTAGTCTCTCAGCTAAACATTGTTCATATCAGTTCAGATAATTCAACATCTCAGCAACAATCATAGTTCAGGTAACATCTACAGCAACATCAATTTCAGTGAGTATCTAGTCTCAGCAAACATTCTATCATGTCAGTTAATTTACAGGTCTTCAGAACAATTACATCATATATTTTCCACTCAAAAAAAAGTATTTAAATCATCATCAGCACATGCATAGTTCAGATAATCATCCTAGCAACATCATTATTATACGAGTTAACTTCAAATCTCTGCAGACATCATTAGTTTTTTTGTCTAGATTAATCATCAGCTTTGTTTTTATTTTTAGGTTTTAGGTATTGGTGTTTTCGTTTGAGTATACTTTGGTTAGCTCAGCAACAATCATATTCAAGTAATCCATCTACAGCAACATCATAAGTTCAGTAATCATTCAAAGCAACATCATGGAATTTCAGTAATTACATTCTTCAGCAACACAATCATAGTTCAGGTAATCATCTCAGCACAATCATAGTTCAGTAATCATACTCAGCAACCCATCATATTTCAGGTAATCATCTCAGCAACATCATAGTTCAGTAGTCATGCTCAGCAAACATCATAGTTCAGTAATCCACAGCACTCTTGCAGTCAATCATCCACATCATATTTGCCGTAGCCCTTTCCTGTAGTCAAATGACCAAACTGCGCTCTAGTGATCTCATGGGTGGAATATTATTCATATTTTTTATAATTTCATAATTAATAAACATTATTCAGAAAATTCTGTATTTCTATTTCAAACGGTTTTGTTATATTTCAGTCTTCTGTGATGTATATAAAGTTTAATATTGGGATGCAAACTCAAAATTTAATACATTTCAACTCTATATCCGACATGGTACAGGTGTCTTTTTAAAGTCCATTACCATGTGTGTGAGGTGCATASTTTTGTTTCAAAGTAGATTTGCTTAAAATTAACAAGAAACATTATTTTCCTCTAAACTAATGTGATCAGCGTCATAAATGGCCAGTGGCCATGCGGTGTAGGCGTTGGTTAACCACACGACTGTAAGCATCATGACGCCTGTAAAGTCTCCCATATTTAGTGCTCGACTTGGGCAGGAGCTCACCGGAACTGACTACCAGCACCTCACATTTTCTTCTGCTTGGGTTCCTGTTCCTCTTCTAGAATATTATCTCAAAAGTCTTGCCCATGTTGTACTGTCCTATTAATGCAGTTCATTTTCATGGAAGTATTGGAGCTTCTCCTCCCTCATCAGCTCATCTCTCCAGGTGAACATCACACCCCCCACATTATTAAAGACAGAAAAACATGAGGATCATTTTAAGATGGCTAGTTTAACAGGACTAGCTGTGAGAACACTCTGCAGTTACAATTCTACGTAATAACACCAACCCCCAAGAGCTGCAGTTAATAATTACAGTACCCAATCAGATGGATAAATATCCTATTAATAAATATCAAACTCATGCACTTTTATTTACCATAACCATGCTTTATTATTACCAATGTGATTAAAAGGATACACACAAACATACAAACTTCCAACAATAAAATACGTCAGCATATGACAGCATATCCAGCATCACACATTTTCAACAATGGCGCTCTTCCTCTTAGCATTGGTAGAGCTTGTTGACCCTCAGGACATCAATGTCGGACATGCCCTGTCTCTGTCCGATGGCCACAGATGGGTCTGGGATGGGAGAGATGGTTTCCTTTCCGTAGTTGTTAGTGTAAGCGGTTTTATCATAGTGCATGACAGAGGAGTAGTCGTATGCAGTGTTCAGGTTGTTGGTGTCCTGCYTCTGGAAGTTCTCGACGGCGTTGTCATAGATGTATTGCCAGTTGATCTTGATATACTGGTCACGGTCACTCCTGTTGTGCTCGTGGTGAAAGCCCAGGGAGTGAAGCAGCTCATGCTGGATGATACCATGTTGAACACAGCCAAACTGTGCAAGAGACAATGTCTGCCTGTCCCCAACAGTCCCCATGGTACCAAAACACCCACCGCTGCTCTGAATGTCCAGGTAGGCAGTCTGTTTCTTACGTGGGATGAAGCGGATGCAGGTCTTGCCATGGAAGTACTTCATGGCCGTCTCAATCGTCTCTACCTCCAAGCTGGAATATACAGCGCTGAGGATGTAAGGCACATACACCAAGCCGTCGGATGACTTCTTCCAGAGACAGCTGTACTGGCTGCTGAAGCACTTCATGGCGTTCCTGGTTCTAGGAGCCAGAATGTCTCCTTCCAGCAGCAGCTCATTGGTTCCGTTGTTGGACTCCAGGATCGCTGAAGTGATGGACACATGGTCCGGCTCAACATGGACCTCATTTTCACTGGCCTGTGATAGGCCCAGCAGCAGCAGCAGAAGCAGGCTAAGAGTGGGTCTGTGGTCCATCTTTCGTCAGAGTATGGAGTTACTTTKGATGGATGGGTCCTTGGCTTTACCTGTGGAGGATCCTAAAATGGCTCATTCACCAAAGCTTGATGCCAGTGTTCTGTCARWGCTGAGTTTATATACAGCTGTCCCATAGGTGTGASTGTGTAGGATTAAGGGTTGGGGATGATGCTCACTGTCTTGGAAAAACAACCAGAGGGAGTACTCCACAACCTAACCCACTGTTTCAACAATTCATCTGTGTGGGTCAAATTACATTACACTTCAATTTCTTGAGGTAGAAGTCATCTCTATTACAACCAAGTATCCAGGATCAGATTACCTCATCCTACGATCATAATATTAACCATAAAGGGGATCAGATTACCTCACTGTCTGATCATAATATTAACCATAAAGGGGATCAGTATTACGCTTCTTCATCCTTTACGAGATCATAATATTTTAAACCATAAAGGGGATCAGATTTTACGCTCACTTAGGTACTGATCATAAATACTTAAACCGAATATAAGGGGATCAGAATTACCTGTTACTGTCTGAATCATAATAGTTTTATACCATAAGGGGGTGCAGATTACCTACTGTCTGATCATATTATATTAACTCAATACAGGGAATCAGATTACCTCACTGTCTGATCATATTATATTAACCATAAAGGGGATCAGATTACGCTCACTGTTCTGATTCATAATATTAACCATAAAGGGGATCAGATTACGCTCACTGTCATGATCAATAATATTATACGCGATAAAGGGATCAGTATTACCTCAACTTGTCTCGATCTTATATATAGGTTAACCATAGAAAAGGTGGATCAATGATTATCCGTCATCCTACGATCATTAAATATTGGATGTTATCCATAAAGGGGATCAGATTACCTCACTGTCTGATCATAATATTAACCATAAGGGGGATCAGAAAGTATCTGACCATAGATCAGTGGTTAGGGACAAACTATATCGAATCCATTCCTTTGGAACACATGTTTGGTTTACATTGGGTGTGACAAGCTTAATGAGATGGATCTCACTTAGTTGTGTTGTTTTAAAACAACCATTAGAGCCCAATTCGGTGGCAGTATAGAATAATAGTCATTTGTGTAGCTCAAGCACTTTAAAATCTAAAAACTGTCTCTACAGAGAAACTTAATCCTCAGTGATGCTATGGTGCAAACTGTGTATTGACTTTCCTAATGCTACGCATTTAGTGAGATTTCAAGCATATTAGCACACCATTTCCCACCCGTCACTTAACACACACCCTGATTAGAAGGCTCTGTGTGTGTAAATACTAGTGTGCTTGTGTGAGTACATGTATAGAAAAATATTGCAGGAGAGTATGAGAGGGAGAAATCAATAGTTGTATTACTTGGCTACTGATGAAATGGTGTGACTGATTAATTTTGTTATGTTAGCATCATTAATAATTCCCATGCAGTTATTTGAACTTGGGTGCCTATAGTGTATCGTGCTGATTGACGACAGGACCGTACGCTGTACCCTGGGTCTCGACCCCGCCCTGTGCAACTGGGTCCTGGACTTTCTGATGGCACGCCCCCAGGTGGTGAGGGTAGGAAACATCTCCCCCCGCTGATCCGCTGATCTCCCCCTCAACACTGGGGCCCCACAAGGGTGCGTTCTCAGCCCTCTCCTGTACTCCGTGTTCACCCATGACTGTGTGGCCATGCATGCCTCTAACTCAATCATCAATTTTGCAGACGACACTACAGTGGTAGGCTTGATTACCAACAATGACGAGACGGYCTACAGGGAGGAGGTGAGGGCCCTCGGAGTGTGGTGTCAGGAAACTAACCTCACACTCAACATCAACAAAACAAATGAGATGATCGTGGACTTCAGGAAACAGCAGAGGGGATGCCCACCCCCCCATCCCCATCGACGGGACAGTAGTGGAGAAGGTGGAAAGTTTTAAGTTCCTCAGAGTACACATCACGGACAAACTGAAATGGTACACCCACACAGACAGCGTGGTGAAGAAGGCGTAACAGCGCCTATTCAACCTCAGGAGGCTGAAGAAATTTGGCTTGTCACCAAAAACACTCAAACTTTTACAGATGCACAATCAAGAGCATCCTGTCGGGCTGTATCACCGCCTGGTATGGCAACTGCTCAGCCCACAACCGCAAGGCTCTCCAGAGGGTAGTGAGGTCTGCACAATGCATCAACGGGGGCAAACTACCTGCYCTCCAGGACACCTACACCACCCGATGTCACAGGAAGTCCAAAAACATAATCAAGGACAACAACCACCCGAGCCACTGCCTGTTCACCCYGCTATCATCCAGAAGGTGAGGTCAGTACAGATGCATCAAAGCTGGGACAGAGAGACTGAAAAACAGCTTCTATCTCAAGGCCATCAGACTGTTAAACAGCCATCACTAACATTGAGTGGCTGCTGCCAACATACTGWCTCAAATCTCTAGCCACTTTAATAATTAAAAATAGGATGTAATAAATGTATCACTAGTCACTTTAAACAATGCGACTTTATATAATGTTAACATACCCTACATTACTCATCTCATATGTATATACTGTACTCTATACCATCTACTGCATCTTACCTATGCCGTTCGGCCATCGCTCATCTATATATTTTTATGTACATATTCTTATTAATTCCTTTACACTTGTGTGTAAAAGGTAGTTGTTGTGAAATTGTTAGATTACTTGTTAGATATTGCTGCATGGTCGGAACTAGAAGCACAAGCATTTTGATACACTCGCATTAACATCTGCTAACGTGTATGTGTATGTGACCAATAAAATGTGATTTGATTTGTTCACATACCACCTCTGCACAACAGTAATGAATCAAACTAGGGTGGACAGACTAGTGTGACACAGGGTCAGGTAAGAAAATGAAATGAAAACAAATTTACAAATTTCGGACATTTGAGTAGTCATTTTGTGTCAAAATCTATGAAAAGAACAATACGGTGGAGAAAAAAAAAAAATTTAAGCCCCCCTTTTTATGCCAATTATTATTGCTGATAAAGTAGTCATTTTCAATGGAGAACTTACTATAAAATATAGAGGACCTATCAGATGATTTCTTGTTTATTATGCACAAATGATGTTAACCAATGTGTTGMTTATTCATGATTCATGAACAGTAGCATGGGACAAGTCCAGTGCTTTGAGAAGGGGGAGTGGTTAGAGACAGGAAATTGTTTAGAGCCACGGGTTTGACTGTGTACAGGGATTTGAAAATACTATAAATGTGACAGCCAGCTCTGGGTTGGAGTAGAGCATCCTCATCGAGAGGAGAGAGGAAAGGATAGGGATGAGGAAAAGAGACAAAGGACAAGCAGGAAGGAGAGGAGAGGACATGGAGGATATCGGAGCTCAGAACCCTGTGCTGGAGAGGAGAAAGAGAACGGGGAAAAAGGAGGGAGAAAGAGAAGGGGGAAAGAGGAAGGAAAAAGAGAAGGGGGAAAGAGGAAGGAAAAAGAGAAGGGGGAAAGAAGAGGGTGAGTGACAGGAGGGGAGTAGAGGAGAGGGACAGAAAAGCTGCCAGCAGTGCTTTAGACAGTGGAAGGAAACGCAGGCTGACAGGTAAACCCAGGAGGATTGACCAGCCTGCATCCAGCTGTCGGGTAGAGCTCATCTGGTAGCACCAGAGCCCACTGCCACTCACACCACACGTACCCATGCACGTCAACCAGCCAGGGGAAGAACAGGACAGGAGGAGCCCTGCATATGTTCATGCTGGTACATGTGTGCCCCAAGCACACACTAGGCTCTTCTAATGAGCAACATGTTATCATAATGCAGCGTGCAAGGACATGGGAGTGATTATCATCTGACACACAGTGGATTTGTTACCATGCCTGTACCTTGTCCTCTTGTTGATGAAAAACTAGTCCATCATTATACCAAATTATGTCAGTTGCACCTTATTATTAGTATTGGGTTAGAATGTAGAACAAAGTGAATGGAGGTGGATTCTGTCTCAGGGGATGTAGTTATGTCTCTGTAACTATGCATACATACTGGTAACATCATGTAGGTCATTCCCAAACACTACACCACTATGGTTTACTGTTACACTGAGATACACCAGTTAGACTACTGCCCTCTAGTGGTTTCTTTAGATTACAGATGGGACCAGAGATAGGACCAGTGTAACAATTCAGTGATAACAGCCAGACAATTTAACCTTCACAGACAACTCGGCCTGGAGGACAGCAGGCGGGCGGTGACCCCTGGACAACAGGAGGGGAAAATGGCATCAAGGATATTTCAAGAAATGTAATTAAGTGGTTATAAAATAGAAAAGAGACAATGKATTTTCTTTGTCCCCCAAGAACAAGTTTACAGGCCCAAGAAAAACAGTTTGCCTGTCTGTGTATTGATCGAGGAGTGTATTGATTTGTTGCTAAGCTGTGTAAGTTTGTTTAAGTTGGATCTATGGAGTGTGAGCACAACTATCTTGTTCTGAAAAGCTAACACAGATGGTGATGGGAGGGCATGTCCCCCAAAAAATGGGGGGGTTACGCAATGATTTTCAAATGTTTCAAATGTTGATGGGAATGAACTGATATAACAGCCTCTGCCAGCAGGTGAGCTGATATTGAATCAAGTGTAACTGCATGAACTAACAGCGTAAGAGCTGAACATTTCTCTCAACAGAGCGCAGAAAGACACATAAAGTATTGTACAGTACTATAGCGCTTGCTATTTCATTAGGTTAGGTGCTCAAAGGATTTGTGCTGTGGATGCATAGCCGTAATGAAAACATCATCCTTTGCAGGGCGCAACAATCACTGGGAACGGGGGACATGACACCTCCACATTCTGAAATTGCCTTTATTTCGCCCCCAGCTTTATCAATGCGCTGTGATACAAAAGACAGCATCGGTGTGCATTAGGACCATGCGAACATCTCAGAGCGGTTAGGTAGGCTGTTTGGTGGTAGGTCAGGTAGGCTGTTTGGTGGTAGGTCAGGTAGGCTGTTTGGTGGTAGGTCAGGTAGGCTGTTTGGTGGTAGGTCAGGAAGGCTGTTTGGTGGTATTACCCGGCTGGAATTTGGACCATGTGAACAGAGGCAGCTGTTGTCTGTGTGTATTGTGCTTTTTCTCCAAGTTGTAAAAGCAATCATAGCAGAAACTGGCTACGTTTTATTTGGCTGATGCAGCTGGCAAGGTTACTGCTTTTTGATTTAACAAAAAAACGTTTTATTCACAGTGCTGATTTTGTAGTGTAACTGACAGGAAACGTTACCTAATGCGTTAGCTAAATGTTTCATCCCCTCTCGACTGAATTTCTGTCTGAAATGAATGAACTAGCTACAGTTGAAGTTGGAAGTTTACATACAACTTAGCCAAATATATTTAAACTCCGTTTTTCACAATTCCTGACACTTAATCCTAGWAAAATTTCCCTGTTATAGGTCAGTTAGGATCACCACTTCATTTTAAGAATGTGAAATGTCAAAATAATAGTTGAGAGAATTATTTATTTCAGCTTTTATTTCTTTCATCACATTCCCAGTGGGTCAGACGTTTACATAAACTCAATTAGAACTTGGTAGCATTGCCTTTCATTTTTTTTACTTGGGTCAAACATTTCGGGTAGCCTTCCACAAGCTTCCCATAATAAGTTGAGTGAATTTTGGCCCATTCCTCCTGACAGAGCTGGTGTAACTGAGCCAGGGTTGTAGGCCTCCTTGCTCGCACACGCTTTTCAGTTCTGCCCACAAATCTTCTTCAGGATTGAGGTCAGGGCTTTGTGATGGCCACTCCATTGACGCTTTTCAGTTTGCCCACAAATCTTCTTACGGATTGGGTCATAGGGCTTGTATGGCCACTCCAGTACCTTGACTTTGTTTGTCCTAAGTCCATTTTGACACAACTTTGGAAGGTATGCTTGGGTCATTGTTTCCATTTGGAAGACCCGATTGGTGCGACAAGCCTTGTTAACTGCCTGACTATGTCTGAGATGTTGCTTCAATAATATCCACATCATACTTTCCTGCCTCATGATGGGCCAATATATTTTGTGAAGTGCACTAGTCCTTCCTGCAGCAAAGCTCCCCACAACATGATGCTGCGCACCTCCCGTGATTCACGGTTGGGATGGGTGTCTTCGGCTTGCAGCCATCCCTCTTTTTCCTCAAAATAAAGTTGGTCATTATGGCCACAGGACTTTCTTCAAAAATACGATATTTTTTCCTCATGTGCAGTTGCAAACGTAGTCTGGCTTTTTAATGGTGGTTTGAAGCAGAGGCTTCTCCTTGCTGAGTGATCATTTTCAGGTTATGTTGGATATCGGAATTCGTTTTACTGTGGATAATAGATACTTTTGTACTGTTTCCTCCCAGCAATCTCCAAGGGTCATTTGCTGTTGTTTCTGCTGGGATTGATTTGCACTTTATGCGCACCAAAGTACGTTCTACTATAGGACAACAGAACGCGTCTCCTTCCTGAGCGTTTGACGAATGGTGGTCCAATGGTGGTTTATTCTTGCGTACTATTGTTTGTAAGATGAAGCGTGGTTACTTCAGGCGTTTGGAAATGTCCCAAGGATGAACCTAGACTTGTGGAGGTCTACAATTTTGATTTTACCAATGAATGTCAAGCAAAGAGGCACTGGATTTTGCAGGTAGTCCTTTAAAATACATCCACAGGATAACACCTCCATTGACTCAAATGGTGCATTGTGTCATTAATCAGAAGCTTCTAAAGACTGATCCTCATTTCTGGAATTTTCTAACTGTTTAAAAGGCACAGTCAAGCTTAGTGTATGTTAACTTCTGACCCACTGGAATGTGATAGTGAATTATAAGTGAAATAATTTGTCTGTAAACAATTTGTTGGAAAAAATGACTTTGTGTAATGCACAAAGTGATGTCCTAAACCGACTTGCTAAAACTATAGTTTGTTAAACA
>NC_036862.1:36635241-36650573 GCF_002910315.2 Salvelinus sp. IW2-2015
ACAAGAAATTTGTGGAGTGGTTGAAAAACGAGTTTTAATGACTCCAACCTAAGTGTATGTAAACTTCCGACTTCAACTGTAGTCCCCCATTTTAGGGGAGCAAAAGCATTGAGACGAATTCACTTGTACAKTGCCTTGCGAAAGTATTCACCCCCTTTTCATTTTCCTATTTTGTTGCATTACAACCTGTAATATAAATTTAATCCAACACAAAATAGTCCAAATTGGTGAAGTGAAATGAAAAAAAATGTTTTTTAATAAAAATAAAAAATAAAAAAAAATAAAAAAACGGAAAAGTGGTGCGTGCTTATGTATTCACCCYCTTTGCTATGAAGCCCCTAAATAAGATCTGGTGCAACCAATTACCTTCAGAACTCACATAATTAGTTAAATAAAGTTAATCTGTGTGCAATCTAAGTGTCACATGATCTGGGTATATATACACCTGTTCTGAAAGGTCTGCTACATCACTAAGCAAGGGGCACCACCATTTCATTAATGTGCTAATGAACGCCTGCTAATTCCATCAGCTAATGTGCTGTGACACAGTCCACAGATCTTCTATCCTGCCTGACCCAACTCAGTGGGAGCAGTGAGGGTAGAACATCCAGTCCTCCAGTTAAATCTTCGGTCACTGAAGAAGTCTAGATCTGTGTTAAATGTGTTATTCTAGTATGCCCTGGTGGGTATCTGCGTAGGGGATGGAGTCTCTTGATTGCCTCTTTAAACCAATATTAAGCATTTGATTAATCCTGAGCCGTCAGTATTCTTCTCTCATATCTTTGAAAAATGGAGAATCAAGTTTTAGAACCAAATATGGGCTTGAATAAATATTGGTCYTTTAACGTTCAAAATATGCTAAATAAATCTACTTAAGGTACAATGATATTCCAGAAAAAGGGTGCAAAAAAAAGATTTTGCCATATCTATCAGAAATGCTGAGACAGAGGATTGATAGTTTATTATGAAACACCAGCTGGGAGACTTGACCTGTTGGTCAGAAAGCATCCCCTGAAGGGAAGACAGTTGGACAAGTAATTAGCTAACTAATGAGCAATGAAAACGGATGCTTTTCTAAGCAGTTCTGTACACACTGAGGCACACTGAGGCACACTCGGTCACTGAGGAATCTGTCAGCAAACTTCCAGTGCAATTGTTCAGAAAACCTTTACCTAGTCAACTTTTTGGCGCAGGTTAAGCTCCGTGTTGAATTCAGGAAGCCTACAGATACTAGCTTAAGTCTTTGGCAGATAGTGTGTAACACATTGTGGATGTGATTGCTGTGTTCCACAATACCTTAGCTCAGGCCTTATATTGACTTTACATAGTTATTCCACAGTGAGTCACAGTGTAGCATGGAGAACAATTAATGTTTCACTCTCTCTTGGTGTGTGTGTTTCATTCAGTAACATCCTCTGTGCTCTGCTCTTGTTGGGCTGCATGTCTGATACAAGTCCAGGTGTCTGGTATCACAGAGTAACAGAAGGACACCAGTGTGTTCAGCCTATACCCTCAACAACAAACTTCCCGGAATACAAGACAGACTGCATTTGGCAGATATTGCCACGTCATCTCCTGTGTCCACTTCCAGCTTGGAAGACTGGCTACCCAGAGCCCCCTGCCACACATAGCAGGCCAATGAAGCATCACCCAGACAAATTGAAAACCCCAAGTAAATAAAGGATTGCAGTACCCACTCATTCTGGTGAAGACAGCACAACTCTGATTGCACTGCAGAGAACCAGKCAGGCACTTTAGACCATTTGGCCGTGACCCACACTTTATTGAGGATGAAAAAAACACATGGCTCTACAGTATATAGCCAGCTGGATGCCCATATGACCACACGTTAGAGTCTTCTCTGGAATCACAACACACACATACCTGCTCGTATCGGGGACACACTGAAATCACAACACACATACCTGCTCGTATCGGGGACACACTGAAATCACAACACACATCCTGCTCGTATCGGGGACCATTGAACACAACCATGCGTACGGGACACACTGAGCACTGACACATCTGGCAAACTAACATGCTGTAAAATATTCAGAGACATCAGACAGACTACACCCCCCATGATCAAAATATTGAGTATCAAACCACAGCTGTGTGTGTACTGTGTAGGTGTGGAAAGATTATGAAAATCCCGCCGCCCTCTGTAACGCCCACCGCTGCAATCAAGGCACCTTTTGTTTCGGCCAGCTGCGTCTCCGGGCGGTACATCAAGCAAACACATATCAGACTCAGTAAACTGTTTAGCCAGGTGAGAACCGCTGCACACTGCCACTGGCCATCTGGCATGGAGGAAGTGTGCCAGCATTTTAGTCCATCTACCTTTATTCACTTCTGCTCACACTGAACCACTCAAATCTCAAGTTCATTTAAACACCTCCATGCCCACTAGAAAAAGAACTGCTTATTGTAAAAGAGATATGTTCAGGGTCAGTGAGTAGGTCAGTGTGGTAACCAGTGAGTAAACACCAGAGGGACAAGGTCTGCCCTCATCTATCACTGTGGAGAGAAAAAAAGTAATACATTACACCACTCTCCACAGGCAAAGGGAAATGGCAAAGGAGACCATTATTAGTCAGTGCTATCCGGGGTCCTTGAGAAATCCCTACCCTACCCTCACCGTAACCTTTTACTGCACTAAATAAGGGTCCCACAGAGTGATTCTTGGTAGCCTTAAACAAATCTACTATGAAACTAAAGTATACACCTCGCACACATGGTTTTGGCTTTAATTTTTTTTATTCAATTTTGAGTTTGCATCCCATWTTAAACTTTATATACACATCACAGAAGACTGAAATAAAACAAAACTGTTTGACATAGAAATACTGGATTTTCTGCGAGTATAAAAAAAAATAAAAAAAATGAAAAATATGAATAACATTCCACATAAGGCCACTAGGTCATTTGACTGCAGGAAAGGGGTAGGTCCTACCCTTACCTTAAACATAACCCTTACCTTAACCCTAACCTTAACATTTCAACCAATGGGTTAGGGACGTCCCAAGGATTTTTTGTATAACAAAACAAACAAAAAAAATATTTAACTAGGCAAGTCAGTTAAGGACAAATTCTTATTTACAATGACGACCTACACCAGCCAAACACGGACGACGCTGGTCCAATTGTTTGCACCGCCCTATGGGACTCCAAATCACGGCCGGTTGTGATACAGCCTGAATTCAAACCAGGGTGTCTGTAGTGACACCTCTAGCGCTGAGATGCAGTGCCTTAGACGGCTGCGCCACTCGGGAGCCCAGATAGCATGGACCATTATGCTTTACTATACATAGACATCAACCACCCGAGCCACGGCCTGTTCACCCTGCTATCATCCAGAAGGCGAGGTCAGTACAGGTACATCAAAGCTGGGACAGAGAGACTGAAAAATAGCTTCCATCTCAAGGCCATCAGACTGTTAAGTATCCATCATTAGCCAGCTTCCACCTGGTTACGTAACACTGCACCTTAGAGGCTGCTGCCCTATATACATAGACTTGGAATCACTGGCCACTTTCATAATGGAACACTAGTCACTTTAATAATGTTTTAAATAATGTTTGCATACTGCTTTACTCATCTCATATGTACATACTGTATTCTATTCTCCTGTATTTTAGTCCACTCCGACATTGCTCGATCTAATATTTATATATTTTTTAATTCCATTCTTTTACTTTTAGATAGTAAGTGTGCATTTTTGTGAACTGTTAGATACTACTGCACTGTTGGAGCTAGGAACACAAGCATTTCTCTACACCGGCAATAACATCTGCTTAACATGTTTGATTTGATTTGGATGCGTTCCATTATGCATGGCCCCAATGTTTTTTGCAGAGACCRTCATTATCAAGGACCATATTGAGGAAAAAACAGGGATGTGGGTTGGTGAGGAGAGACAGATGTCTAAGTTACTATTCTCAGCTCCTGGAACATGAGAAGGCTTGTTAGATGTCTAGCTTACTATTTCACACTTCCTGGAACATGAGAAGACTTGCCATGGATTTGTATAGTGTTGAAGGCTGGGGGTTCATACTGGTGGGAGAGGGTGAAGACTACTTCTACACCTAGTTTGCCATTTGTGGATGTGGCAGTGACACGGATTCAGCTTAAAAAGGATGACATAATAAATGAATGTTAAATTAACTGTCTGCAAGTGAACTATACTTGTTGGTCTCTATTGAGCTGGCAGAGTAGACGGTCAGTTTGACAGGAGTAAGGCTGATACAGTATATTATATTTGTTTCAACAGCAGTGTCAGTCAGCAGGGTTGGGGAGTGACTGATTAAATGTAATCAGTTACATGTAATCTGATTGCCAAAAAACTAACTAATCAGTTACATTACCAGCCAAAATATTGCAATAAGCATACAGATATTTTTGAAAAACTAGATGATTACTGTTAAATTCAGAAAGGATGATTTTCATTTGATATATTTCCACCACCCACCCACTTCGGAGGACAAATATATTTATTTACAGCATTTTTGCTACATATACTGTACACATTTGTCACGTGTGCTCCCTCTCCGGCCTGTAGGTCAACAGGCTGCTCGTTATGGCACAACCCTGTCACCRTCGTTACRCGCACCTGCGCATCATCACTCACCTGGACTCCATCACCTCCTTGATTACCTTCCCTTTATTTGTCACTCCGTTTGGTTCCTTCCCCAGGCGTCATTGTTTCTGTTTCTGTTTCTGGTCTGTGCGTTTGTTCCTGTTTCTTCTTCTGTATTATGTTTTCATCTATTAAATGACTTCAGCTCCCGAACTTGTTTTCCCGATCTGCGCGCCAGTGCACAACGTTACAACAATTTATAAACATATAAGTTTGTAAGTCGGAGTTTTATCATCACTTGTGGAGTCAATAAAACGCTGGTTTGTTTTGAACACCACTCTCACATAATTCTTTTAAGCGAACTAATTATGGTGTTTTGGGTCAAGTGCTCGGTAGGAACATGCTACTTTGCTGCCATTACATACAGTTAATTTTTTCCAACAATTTTTGTATTACAGATTATTTTACACTTATAATTCCTGTATCACAATTCCAGTGGGTCAGATGTTTACATACACTAAGTTGACTGTGCCTTTAAATCAGCTTGGAAAATTTCCAGAAAATTATGTCAAGTCTTTAGAGCTTTCTGATAGGCTAATTGACATCATATGAGTCAATTGGAGGTGTACCTGTGGATGTATTTCAAGGCCTACTTCAAACTCAGTGCCATTTGCTTGACATCATGGAAAATCAAAAGAAATCAGCCAAGCACTCAGAAAAAAATTGTAGACGCTCCACAAGTTCTGGGGGTTCCCATTTTGGTTCCCCGGTTTACTGGAGATTGAGCATTATTTGTCCAAAACGCTCTGAATGGTGT
Organism: Salvelinus sp. IW2-2015; assembly: GCF_002910315.2. Classification (NCBI taxonomy): domain Eukaryota; kingdom Metazoa; phylum Chordata; class Actinopteri; order Salmoniformes; family Salmonidae; genus Salvelinus; species Salvelinus sp. IW2-2015. The sequence continues at coordinate 36,640,638 of NC_036862.1, forward strand.
GACGCATGTGGTTTTTGCTGTTTCATTTCCTTGTTACAGTATATGAATGATTTATGGAGCGCTGCGTTCAAGTATACTGGACCTTTGAATTGTTTTTTAACACCAGGGCCGGACGCTATTGCGGGGGCCGTTCAATAGGTGAGTTATTTAGTAGCCGCTCATGTTCAGGGTGAAGGAAACTACGTCGATTTACTGTGGCGTCCTGCTTGTTAGGAGTGATAGGGTGAGAACGTAGCTTTGTGTGTGCAGGACAAAAAGTAGGCATAATTGGCTTCTTAGAGTCATCTCAGATAACTAAACAGCATATAGTTTGGATTCCTTGTTGTGAAGAATGTCTAGTGAGAAATCTTATGGGGTTACTTACACAATAAAGTATAGTTATATCCTTCGTATAGTTGTGGCGATGTAGTATATTTCGGGTCCAGCCGACGGAAAATATGTGGAGGAGGAAACCACGCTCTCCCTAGGACGGACCTAGGCATATCAGCATATTCACCTGCCCTCCTTCGTCTACAGTATCCTCTATCGTGATTCGTTCAGTGCTGGCGGCTAAATGCTCACTTTGGTTTGCTATCCACTTTTTGTGGCTTAAATTCCAAGCATGCGTATATTGTCACTCTGACCCTGGAGTTGATCTACATTGGTGCCACCTTTTTTATGTCTCTCCTTCCTCCTGATCCTCCTCACCTTTCCCCCTGATTAGATTTTGGTATTTTTTTTCGGGATCCGCTCGGCCCCTTCTTTGCCTTTTCCCTTCTCTGCGGTTTTTTTTGGCACAGAGAATGGAACTTCGTTACGAACTCCTTATTTTATCAGTGGTATAAAGAAGGGTTGCTTTCGCTATTCGTGATGGTCGACATCTTCTCCCTCGTTGTTTGGACTTAAATGTCTATATATCAAGATCAATATATGATACTCTGCTGGTTTAATGGCTCGTACTGATTTGTTTTGTTTGCTGTTTTGTAGTGTGATTCTGGGGACCTTATCGACGGGTTTGTTTCTCGGGTTCGACTGTGCTCTGACGACTTCGGTTCTGCGTCTCCACCTATTCTTACCAGATGAACAAGCTCGCTGGATACTGGATGCTGACGGCCCGGAGGATTTTAGCGTGGCTGGATTGCTGCTGCTGCGGGGCCATGAACAACCTGCCCCGCTTGACTCGGCGTTAATACACCGCATCGACTGACTTCAGCCAGATCATTTATCTTTCGAGGACACATATTTCCGTGTAGTATGACCTGCTACGCGCGTGACCGGACACGCCTGTCGGCTACAAGTGGGAGCAAGCTTCATGCCCTGGAGGGAGCGGAGCGGCGAGTGGCTAGGTCCCTTCCGTCTTCAAGAGAGCGAATGCGACCCCATTCTAAAGAGAAACCTAACACTGCGTCCCTCCGAATGTCAACAACAGTGAGCAGACCAGTATCGCCTGCTTTCTTGTCGTCTCCAAAACTCTTGAAGCTGCCGTCCTTGGCCAGCTCTCCCCGCTATCTCTCTCAGAATTGACCTTCTTGATCCAAATCAGTCAGGTTTCAAGACTAGTCATTCAACTGAGACTGCCTCTTCTCTGTATCACGGAGGCGCTCCGCACTGCTAAAGCTAACTTCTCTCTCCTCTGCTCTCATCCTTCTAGACCTATCGGCTGCCTCGATACTGTGAACCATCAGATCCTCCTCTCCACCCTCTCCGAGTTGGGCATCTCCGGCGCGGCCCACCGCTTGGATTGCGTCCTACCTGACAGGTGCTCCTACCAGGTGGCTGGCGAGAATCTGTCTCCTCACCACGTGCTCTCACCAACTGGTGTGTCCCCAGGGCTCTGTTCTTGGCCCTACTCCTATTCTGCTATACACCAAGTCACTTGGCTCTGTCATAACCTCACCTGGTCTCTCCTATCATGCTATGCAGACGACACACAACTAATCTTCTCCTTCCCCCTTCTGATGACCAGGTGGCGAATCGCATCTTGCATGTCTGCAAGACATATCAGTGTGGATGACGGATCACCACCTCAAAGCTGAACCTCGGCAAGACGGAGCTGCTCTTCCTCCCGGGGAAGGACTGCCCGTTCCATGATCTCGCCATCACGGTTGACAATCCATTGTGTCCTCCTCCCAGAGCGCTAAGAATCCTTGGCGTGATCCTGGAAACACCCTGTCGTTCTCACTAACATCAGGGCGGTGGCCGTTCCTGTAGGTTCATGCTCTACAACATCCGCAGAGTACGACCCTGCCTCACACAGGAAGCGGCGCAGGTCCAATCCAGGCACTTGTCATCTCCGTCTGGATTACTGCAAACTCGCTGTTGGCTGGGCTCCCTGCCTGTGCCATTAAACCCCTACAACTCATCCAGAACGCCGCAGCCCGTCTGTGTTCAAACCTTCCCAAGTTCTCTCACGTCACCGCCGCTCCTCCGCTCTCTCCACTGGCTTCCAGTTGAAGCTCGCATCCGCTACAAAGACCATGGTGCTTGCCTACGGAGCTGTGAGGGGAACGCACCTCAGTACCTCCAGCTCTGATCAGCCCTACACCCAACAAGCGCACTGCGTTCCATCCACCTCTGGCCTGCTCGCCCTCCCTACACTGAGGAAGTACAGCTCCCGCTCAGCCAGTCAAAACTGTTCGCTGCTCTGGCCCCCAATGGGTGGAACAAACTCCCTCACGACGCCAGGACAGCGGAGTCAATCACCCACCTTCCGGAGACACCTGAAAACCCCACCTCTTTAAGGAATACCTAGGATAGGATAAAGTAATCCTTCGACCCCCCCCACCCTTAAAAAGATTTAGATGCACTATTGTAAAGTGGCTGTTCCACTGATGTCATAAGGTGAATGCACAATTTGTAAGTCGCTCTGGATAAGAGCGCTGCTAAATGACTTAAATTAAATGTAAATGTATATCCCAGTAAAACGTGTCCTATATCGACATAACCTGAAAGGCCGTCACCAAGGAAGAAGCCACTGCTCCAAAACCGCCATAAAAAAAGCCAGACTACGGTTTGCAACTGCACATGGGGACAAAGATTGTACATTTTGGAGAAATGTCCTCTGGTCTGATGAAACAAAAATAGAACTGTTGGCCATAATGACCATTGTTATGTTTGGAGGAAAAAGGGGAGGCTTGCAAGCTGAAGAACACCATCCCAATCGTGACACACGGGTGGGTAGCATCATGTTGTGGGGTTGCTTGCGGCAGAAGGGACTGGTGCACTTCACAAAATAGATGGCATCATGAGGAAGCTAAATTATGTGGATATATTGAAGCAACATCTCAAGACATCAGTCAGGAAGTTAAAGCTTTGTCGCAAATGGGTCTTCCAAATGGATAATGACCCAAGCATACTTCCAAAGTTGTGTCAAAAGGCTTAAGGACAACAAAGTCAAGGTATTGGAGTGGCCATCACAAAAGCCTTGACCTCAATCCTATAGAAAATGTGTGGTTAGAACTGAAAAAGTGTGTGTGAGCAAGGAGGCCTACAAACCTGACTCCGTTACACCAGCTCTGTCAATAGCAATGGGCCAAAATTCACTCAACTTATTGTGGGAAGCTTGTGGAAGGCTACCCAAAATGTTTGACCCAAGTTAAACATTTGAAAAGCAATGCTACCAAATACTAATTGAGTGTATGTAAACTTCTGACCCATTGGGAACGTGAAGACAGAAAAATAGCTGAAATAAATCATTCTCTCAGCTGTTATTCTGACATTTCCAATTCTTAAAATAAAGTGGTGATTCTAACTGACCTAAGACAGGGGATTTTACTGGGATTAAATGTTAGGRATTGTGAAACACCTTATCCAAATACATTTAAACTCAGTTTATGTAAACTTCCGACTTCAACTGTACATTTGACATACATGGTACTTTTATATAAAGCAGTCACATAACAATAATACATTACCAAACATAAACTCTTTAATCTCAACCCTCAGCCACTCTCAGCCCATCCCACCTATCACCATAGACCGCCCTCGTTTGGTTTCCACGTGCCATATATTTTCACAATTGTGCTGTGATGTTTTACAACATTTTTTAACCTTTCTAATCGTATATTATCCACAGATTGTGAGCTAAAGATAAAGTTTCTCACAAGTATTATTATATTATTTGACTGACTATGGCTTTCCAAATCGCCCAACACTGCTATTTGTAAGATTCCTTTTAAGTGCATGCTGTGATTGTTTTTTAACCATTGCTAAACCAGAACAAGCTACATAGGGGCAATACGAGAATAAATTATCTATAGATTCTGTCTCTTCGCAGCAAAATCTAGAGAGCTAAGAAAAACGAAGTCTTGAATTAAGTGTTGTTTTTTTGTACCAGTTCAGAACCATATGCCATGGAATTGGTACATTGAAAATCTCCTCCCATTTATTTTGCAACCTGTATGGTGCAGCTGTCAACATTTTTGAATGAAACTGGTATATTTTTCTATTTATGCCAGTTCCTTTCAGSCAATTTGGAACTTTAAYATATGGCAGGTAAACAAGTTCCCTACTTCTCCCTTTTCCACTTGTCTCCTCCATTGTTGTGGTAGTGCTGCAATCAGTTGGTTGTAAATTTGGATTGAGCAGATATTCCCAAATATTTTCGATAACTGCATATGTGACATMACTCCTCCATTTCTATTCATAATATCATTAATAAATATAATAAAAAAATATGTTTTATCCATAAAGACTAAAGGGCTCCCGAATCGCGCAGCGGTTTAAGGCACTGCATCTCAGTGCAAGAGGTGTCACTACAGTCCCTTGATCGAATCTAGGCTGAATCACATCCGGACGTGATTGGGAATCCCATAGAGTGGCGCACAATTGGCCCAGCGTCGTCCGGGTTTGGCCGTCATTGTAAATAAGAATTTGTTCTAAGAACAAATTCTTATGTACAATGCTGGCCTAGGAACTGTGGGTTAACTGCCTTGTTCAGGGGCAGGGTTAACTGCCTTGTTTTTACCTTGTCAGCTCGGGGATTTCAATCTAGCAACCTTTCGGTTACTGGCCCAACGCTCTAACCACTAGGCTACCTGCCACCCTTTAAATAAAGGTTAAATAAAAATAAATAAATATAATAAAAATWATGTTTTTTATGAATCAGTATATTTGTTGTAATATTCGTTCTATAATTTCTCGTTGATAAAACTACAATTTTAACCATCTTTGTATGGCTTTTTTAAGAAAGGGCGACACTTTAAACAAAATTTCATTTTAAATTAGTCGGAAATGAAAAGTTGTTATCTGTATGAAGGCAAAAATGCAATTTTTGAACAAARGATGAGCTGTTCTTAATAATCTACTGGAGAACCATTTTGGGTTTAACTATAATTTATGTATGTGTGAACCTTTTAGTGAGAGGTTTAAAGCTTTAATATTTCATAATTTTAGCCACCCAAACATATTGATTATATAAATAGGCATTTTTAATTTTGTCTGGCTTAGCATTCCAAATAAAATTAAATATTTTTGCTGATACGATTTAAAAAACTAGTCGTCTAGAGTAAGTGGTGCCAAAGAGTACATCATTGTGGTTTTTCCATAAATAGACAAGTATTTACCATGGTTGCAGAATCTTACCTATTTTTGCTAACTTTCTATTGAAAATAATTGTGATAAGTTCATTTATATTTTTTGAGATGTGAATATCAAGTATGTCTACTTCGCCATCCGCCCATTTTAATGGTAAACTACAAGGTAATGTAAACACTGTACTGTAAAGACTTTTTAATAACGATCCAATACATAATATGGTACACATATGGTACACTGGTCATAATTTAGAAAGGATGTTTGCGAAATGACATTCAATGACATTCGATTAAACATTGAAAATAAGCACAAGTTTGCCTCCCAAGTGGCGTAGCGGTCTAAGGCACTGCATCGCTTGAGCCATCACTACAGAGCCGGGTTCGATCCCCAGCTGTGTCACAGCCAGCCCATGAACGGGAGACCCATGAGGCGCACAATTGGCCCAGCGTCATCCGGGTTAGGGGAGGGTTTGGCTGGCCGGGATTTCCTTGTCCCATCGCGCTCTAGCGACTCYTTGTGGCGGGCTGGGCCCCTGCAAGCTGACTTCGGTCGCTAGCTGGACGGTGTATCCTCCAACTCATTGGTGCGGCTGGCTTMCGGGTTAAGCGAGCAGCGTGTCAATAAGCAGTGCGGMTTGGCAGGATCGTGTTTCGGAGGATGAATGGCTCTCAACCTTCACCTCTCCCAAGTTTGCAGCAATGGGACAAGACTAACTACAATTGGATCTCACAGAGAACAAAAAAACTATGAAAAAGTTTGTTCAACCTCAGCGAGTCTGACAACAAGTAAGAGGCCACTATGATGACACAACAAATGTGTTTGATACTTTTTGTCTTCTTCTAAAGGCGTCAGCATGMATCAGTTCGACTAGCGGCTAGCCGAAGATGGCTAGGTSAACGGGTGTGCTCACATACTCCCTTAAAAGACCTTCGCTTGAAATACGACAAAAAATATGCAATAGTACTGTTTGTCCATTTTGAGACACCATAGCCAATATACAATTCATCAAAATAGTCAGAATTAATCTAAGATAACTTAAGAAATCTGTCATTCATTTTGACGTTTTTGCCGAGGTGATCTTAGTTGCACAATTTTACATCTAACTAAGATGTTTGGCACAGTATTTCTCAATGAAAAAAATGTGCATGAAATCATGCTCTCTAATTAATTGACAACAAGACTTTATTGAAGAACCCCTACTAAAATTCAAATCAAATTGTATTGGTCACATAGACATGTTTAGCAGATGTTACTGCAGGTGCAGCGAAATGCTTGTTTTACTAGTTCCATCAGTGCAGTAATATCTAACAATTCACAACAATACACACAATACACAAACCTAAAAGTAAAAGAATGGAATTCATTCATATATAAATATTAGGATGAGCAAGGTCGGAGTGGCATAGACTAAAATAAGGTAGATAGAATACTGTTGACCAATCACCAACGAAGGGGCGTAGACTTYGGCTACCAACTTCGGCTTSCCTCAAGAATTTTKTTTGTGCCCGAACAATCGGAAAAAAAGCCATACCAAAGTCCAAATTTAACAAACGCGTCTCAAAATGTAATCATAATATACACACAATATACTCTTCCGAACTGTTTCAGCTGGGAAGCATGCGGACGCATAAAATTACATACCCAAATCTAACTGCCTGTAGCTCAGGACCTGAAGCAAGGATATGCATATTCTTGATACCATTTGAAAGGAAACACTTTGAAGTTTGTGGAAATATGAAATTAAAGAAGGAGAATATAACACATTAGATCTGGTAAAAGATAATACAAAACATTTTTTTGTTCCATCATCTTTGAAATGCAAGAGAAAGGCCATAATATAATATTGGAGTTTAGGCGTAATTTAGACTTTGGCCACCAGATGGCAGTAGTGCATGTGCAAAGTTTCAGACTGATCCAGTGAAGCATTGAAATACTGCACCATTTTTTTTATCAGGTCTGCCCAAATGTGGTGAATTGGTTAATTGATACATTTTCAAGTACATAACTACAGAGAACATACAAAAATGATATGATAATAAAAAATTCCCAGGAAGGTCATAAATGATGGAAAATTTGCTTCCCTACAGAAAAGACACTAACCTTCACACATCTAGATGGCCAGGTGGGGTAGGTACGGGGCCAGAAACAGCAGGTGTTCAAACTTTAGAACCCAGTTCCTACATTTGAATATAAACATTTATTTTATCAAACAAAACTATGCTACAATTTATCTCTGGGACCCTCAGGATGACAAATCAGAACAAGATTACTGAATGTAAGTACATTATTTACYTTCAGAGGTGAATGTATCAAACCAAGTGCAGTGATTTAACAATAGCATGGTATTTTTTCACTGTAATAGCTACTGTACATTGGACAGTGCAGTTAGATTAACAATCATTTAATATTTCTGCACATATAAGACATGTCTATGTCCTGGAAAGTTGGAYGTTACTTACAACGTCATTCTAGTCACATTAGCAGCAACCGTCCCGGTATAGGGACACCGATCCTGTATGAATGCCTCTTAAGGGGAAAGTAATCCAAAAGTGACTGAAATTAATCAGATAAGGTTACGGAGTGTGGGTAATCCAAAAGTTACGTTACTGATGACAATTTTGGACAGATAACTAGCAACTGTAATGGATTGAATTAAGAAAGTAACCTAACCAACCCTGAGTGCTAGCCAGTTCCCAAGTCAACTCAGTAAGGAGGCCTTGGTACAGGAACTCTGTCAGATTTATGACCAGAGCAGAGCCACGTAACCAGCTCCTTATATCCTGCTKGGATTTTACACCATGTACCCAAAATTGAAAATATCTTGCGAAAGCAGTTTTCAGTTTTGATTCATGGTGTTGAATTGTGACTGCAGCCTTGGACGAGGACAAGACACTTATGACAGGCTAAGAAACCTTCCCAAAACCATACTCCTGACAATGTCCTGGACATGGAAAAGGATTGTGAGAGATGTGCGTCTTTCTCTATAACATAGGACAGGACACAGGTGACACGTCTCACAACCACAACATCAACATATTCTCAATGCAACTAGGAGATCTACAAAGCTGTGTCTGTCCATCTGAGAATGTAGTTATACGAGCATCATTGGGAAAATCTTGAGGACACAATCGTTTGATTGTTGATAATAATATACTGCTGGTAACTGTTGATAATAATATAATATTTGTTCATGATTCAATATGAAACATGATTATTAACCTTCTGTGTTGTACCATACAGTATGTATATTTATTTGTCCAAAAGGCCTGTGTTCAATCGAGCATGAACACCTTCTCATAATGACACTAAGGATGATTCAGCCTCATATATTTCCTGACAGACCTTTTTAATGGTCCAAACACTATTTCATACATCAGCTAACTTTGCACTGTGGGCTCTTTATGAATGTTCTCTGTGTGTGTAAAGACGTCCACATTCGTAGGTTTGACAGKCTGTGCTCTCATACTCCCTAAAAACCTAAAAGAGAAAGTGGCAGTATTACTGTTGTTTCTACCTCTTGAGCCACCGTAGCAAGAACATATCCARAAACAAATTCTGAATATTTTGAGTAAGTATCTCAAATAAATCTAGAAATCTGTCATTCATTTTGACATTTTTTATGAGATTTTAGTCGCGCAATTTTACATCTAGCTTTTTGTTTGGTGTTTGGTGCAGAATATGTAAAGTGAAAAGATTTGCAWAAAAACTGGTCGTCTCTTATTGAATAACAACAAACATATTGTGTTCCCACTCCTCTAGTACTGTTAACCAATCACTGATGAAGKGGTGTTGATTTTGGCTGCCGAACTTCGATTTGCCCCAAGAATTTTTTTTGAGAAAACAGCTGAGAAGCCCCCTGCTGGCAAAAACAAACAAAAACGTCACAAAATGTGGACATAATATTTTCGCCTACTGTTTTTACTGGGAAGCTTTACACTTGTGCGTGTGTGCATGAGAGCTGGCCTGCTGTCCCTTGTCAAACAGCTCTGACAGTGCACAGTACACACACACACAGCTCTTAACCTCAGTAGAGGTAAGAGAAATATCACTCTTGGTGTCACTAGGCAAATTTAGGAGTGACAGTTATGTGAGAGTGACACAGGGTTGCATATAACCTACACCCTCATGTCTTTCAACCTCTGACACCCTGTGTGACATTTCAGGAAGAGTGAGGCTGCTGATGCGTGATGCATGAGCTTGAACATGTCATTCCTCATGGCGCCAAGACAGTTACACACACGTTGCTGTTGGGTTTCCTGTGCCGCGAGCAGTGTAGAGATGTCACAATATTGACTCTGCACCTCCCCTCTGACACAAACCTGCCTGACTGTCATGGATATGGATACCAGCCTCAACACAAAAAAACTGGGCCACACTCTGCTACTGGGCCACTCTCTGCTACTGGGCCACTCTCTGCTACTG
>NC_036862.1:36650800-36657713 GCF_002910315.2 Salvelinus sp. IW2-2015
TCGCCAGTAGCAGAGAGTGTCCGCAGTAGCAAGAGAGTGCCCCAGTAGCAGAGAGTGCCCAGTAGAGAGAGTCCCAGTAGCAGAGAGTGCCCCAGTAGCAGAGAGTGCCCCAGTAGCAGAGAGTGCCCAGTAGCAGAGAGTGCCCCAGTAGCAGAGAGTGCCCCAGTAGCAAAGAGTGCCCCAGTAGCAGAGAGTGCCCCCGTTGAAAAGGTCGGACCTTCCGTTCCAAGAGCTTTTATAGTGCCCCAGTGGTGCAATCCATCTCCATTCAAATTCTCACCGCTTACTGACATCTAGGGGAAGGCGTATGCAGTGCATGTAGCCCCATAGCTTACATGGGAATTTATAAACTGACCCTAGAACAGAGACCTCGATTTCAGAAATCTCACTTCCTGACAGGAAGTGTGCTGCAGAATGAGTTCTGTTTCACTCAGAGAAATAATTCAAACGGTTTTAGAAACTAGAGAGTTCACTCTCTGCTACTGGGCTACTGTAACGGGTGCTCTCCTCCTCTTCGTCTGAAGAGGAGAAGCGAGAAGGGTCGGACCAATACGCAGCGTTGTAATCCATAATGATTTATTAACAGAACGAATGAAACACGATAACACTTGAAAAGATTACAAAATAACAAAACGACGTAGACTGACCTAAAACATGTGAACTTACATAAACACGAAGAACGCACGAACAGGTACAGACTACAAACACGAGATGAAAACCACCTGCTTCTAATTGAGAACCATATCAGGTCACCCATTAACCAACATAGAAACACATAACATAGAATGCCCACCCACACTCACGCCCTGACCGACTAACACATACAAAAACAACAGAAAACAGGTCAGGAACGTGACAGCTACTCAAATATGTTGCTCAGAATTTTGGTATTCAATGACAATGACCTATTGTAAAATTATTATTTTTATACATTTTGAGACCAAAAATATACACCTGCAAATGGTGGGGAATGAGACCATAAATGATTGATCGTCTTGTAAAGAATGACCTTTGGTTCTACATGTAATATTTAGTTCTCCTTAGAGCCATCTCAAAACCCACTAGACGGAGGAGGTGTCTTTGTGATGAAAACATAACATTGTGTGACAACTGTGACTGATGTGACCTCCTTGAAGACAGATACCAGAAGAAGAAACRCTGATTGTGCTACAGACAAACTACATCCTCCATTTCTGGTCTTGGGAGACACTGAGTCTGTACCATCAAGTTCTCTGAGGAATACCGAGCTGAAACGGATCAGCTCAAATCTGTCAAGTCTCCACCAGCAGAGTAATAAAGACAGACACAAAGCCAGAGGTTTGTGAGGCAGGCAGGCAGCAGCCTCCCATAAACTAGGGTACAGGCTGTGAGGGATACTCAAATCACAACACAACAACCATAACCATTCAACACAGCTCTCAGAGTGGCATTTACATTTTATGTTGGCTCCAGGGGAGGGAGGGGATCTTCTGGTCCGTCCGGACCTACCGACTTGACAGGCAGCTGAGAGAAATGGCAGTGTAATCAATAGCTTCCTGGGCCACTTGTTAAATATGCTTTTTCCATCTGCGAGTCACTGAGAGGCCCCCTTCACAGGGGAGAGCCACATATCATTCTATATCTACCACCATGACTAAAAGGAGCCCATTGTCACAGAGTCATATTGATTATGAGTGAAAATGTGATCATTTTGTATTAACTTGACCATCTGATCCCAATTCTGTCAGGTCGGCTGTAGGGAATTACAGCTTTCATTTTACGCTTAAGAAAAAATGTGCCCTTGCACATTCCCCCCCCCCCCCCCCCCTTAAGACAAAGAGGTATACGCCAATCACAGCCTGTTAATGGCTTCCAGAAGAGAACAAGATCCTGGGAATTAGATTAAAGTCATTATTTAACACAGATTCCCCCCCCCCTTTTAGAATATGTATTATTGCCTCTGACACCACACCACTTTAATAAAGCCCTGGACTTTGCATTTAAAATATACATTTCTGGCAATTAGATGTCATTATTAAAAAGAGAAAGAGTAGCGAGGGAGGGGCTCTGCTGTCAAAATCCCAGGGTCTCTTTAAAGTTCTGAATCATTATAATGGTGAACATGTTGAACATGTTGTTAATTCACGTCATGGACTGACTGAACAGACTTCCAATCCAACCGTTGAGGGGGAAAATCATCAACATTGACTTTCTTAAAAGACCAGTGAAGGCTTTAATGGTCGAGTCTCTTATGGGTTAATGTACCAAAGCTTTAAAATAAAAAAAGCTCTCTCAACACTATAACTACATACATASTGAACATCCACATACACACACACACCATAGGCACACCAGCATACGACTTGGACTTTGTTTTATTTACAGTACTAGTCAAAAGTTTGGACACACCTACTCATTCAGGGGTTTTTCTTTATTTTTACTGTTTTCTACATTGTAGAATAATAGTGAAGATGTCACAACTATGAAATAACACGTATGGAATCATGTAGTAACCAAAAAAGTGTTAAACAAATCAAAATACATTTTATATTTGAGAATCTTCAAAGTAGCCACCCTTTGCCTTGATGACAGCTTTGCACACTCTTGGCATTCTCTCAACCAGCTTTACCTGGAATGCTTTTCCAACAGTCTTGAAAGAGTTCCCACATATGCTGAGCACTTGTTGGCTGCTTTTCCTTTATTCTGCGGTTCAACTCATCCCAATCCATCTCAATTAGGTTGAGGTCGGGTGATTGTGGAGGCCAGGTCATCTGATGCAGCACTCCACCACTCTCCTTCTTGGTCAAATAGCCCTTACATAGCCTGGATGTGGGTTTTGGGTCATTGTCCTGCTGAAAAAAATATGATAGTCCCACTAAGCGCAAACCAGATGGAATGGCATATCGCTGTAGAATGCTGTGGTAGCCGTGCTGGTTAGTGTGCCTTGAATTCTAAATAAATCCCTTAATAACAGCAAAGCACCCCTACACCATCACACCTCCTCCTCCATGCTTTGCAGTTGGAACCACACATGCAGAGATCATCCGTTCATCTACTCACAGGCGTTGGAACCAACAATCTCACATTTGGACTCATCAGACCAAAGGACAGATTTCCATCGGTCTAATGTCCATTGCTCGTGGTGTCCTTTAGTAGTAGTTTCTTTGCAGCAATTCGACCATGAAGACCTGATTCATTCAGTCTCCTCTGAACAGTTGATGTTGAGATGTGTCTGTTACTTGAACTCTGTGAAGCATGTATTTGGGCTGCAATTTCTCTGGCTAGTATCTCTAATGAACTTATCTTGTGCAGCAGAGGTAACTCTGGGTCTTCCTTTCCTGTGACGGTCCTCATGGGAGACAGTTTCATCATAGCGCTTGATGGTTTTTGTGACTGCACTTGAAGAAGCTTTCAAAGTTCTTGAAATGTTCCGGATTGACTGACCTTCATTTCTTAAAGTAATGATGGACTGTCATTTCYCTTTGCTTTTTTGAGCTGTTCTTGCCATAATATGGACTTTGTCTTTTACCAATTAGGGCTATCTTCTGTATACCACCCAAACTTGTCACCACACAACTGATTGGCTCAAACGCATTGAGGAAAGAAATTATACAAATTAACTTTTAACAAGGCACACCTGTTAATTGAAATGCATTCCAGGTGACTACCTCATGAAGCTGGTTGAGAGAATTTCAAGACTGTGCAAAGCTGTCATCAAGGCAAAGGGTGGCTACTTTGAAGAATCTCAAAAATAAAATATATTTTGATATGTTTCACACTTTTTTGGTTACTAAAGTACATGATTCCATATGTGTTATTTCATAGTTTTGATGTCTTCACTCTTATTCTACAACGTAGAAAATAAAGAAAACAAATTAGTAGGTGTGTCCAAACTTTTGAATGGTACTGTAGTTTCAGCAGTTTTTCGAAGTACAGTGAACGTAAATCTCATTGAAATGAAGCGGCACAAATGAAAGAAAATAGTTTGGTTATAGCTGTCAGCATGACCGGGGATATAAGAAGTGTAATTTTGGATGCGGTGTGGCCGCCACTCTGCCCCCTCCACAAGGCGCTGGGATGGTTCATAATTATAGCCCACAGACACAGACTCAAACCTGAGCCACTCAGCTCTTATTGAGGGCTTATTCCTTCTCACAAAATGCCACCAAATGATGAAGACTGCCCTAAAGGACAATAACCTGTGGTGTTATATTAAGAAGCCGGATTCATCTTCTCCTATTGTAGATTCAATAAATCAAAAACTATCCTGGCCACAACACTTTTCCCCTCAAATTGCCTCAGCCAGATTTCCCTTGAAGGCATTTTGTCCCCCTCTCAGTGGCTGGCCAGACTGGTAATGGCAGCAACAGTATTATTACACTCCTAGCTTCACACCCCACAGACAGCCTTCTGTGGACTCATAAAAACTACCATTCAAACTTAATAAATAATACATGGACAAGGAGGGACACTATATATTCTGTATGCTTCCAAATATCATATATATCCAAAACCTGAGTTTAGGCAAGACGCTACTGTCTCACTTGGCAAAAAGCCTGAGAAAATGCATAGCGCCACATTCAAATGAATGACTATGAAAATTACTAAAATCAAACTTTCATTAAATCACACATGAAAGATATCAAATTAAAGCTACACTGGTTGTGAATCCAACCAACATGTCAGATTTCAAATAGGCTTTTCAGCGAAAGCATACGATGCTATTATCTGAGCATAGCACCATTGTAAACAAAAGAAGAACATTTCAACCCTGCAGGCGCGACACAAAACGCAGAATAAAAATAGAATTCATGCCTTACCTTTGACGAGCTTCTGTTGTTGGCATTCCAATATGTCCCATAAACATCACAAATGGTCCTTTTGTTCGATTTAATTCCGTCGATATATGTCCAAATGTCATTTATTTGGCGCGTTTGATCCGAAAAAACACTGGTTCCAACTTGCTCAAACATGACGCCAAAATATATCAAAGGTTACCTGTAAACTTTGCCAAAAATGTCAAACTACTTATGTAATACAACTTTAGGTATTTTTTAACGTTAATAATCAATAAAATTGAAGATGGGGTGATATGTGTTCAATACAGGATTAAAACGATATGTAGCATGCCTTCTGTTTGATTGAAAGCGCATGTCTGGACACCGGAGTGCCTCGACTTCAAGATGGCCGTATTTCTTCATTACACAAAGCAATAACTCAACCTATTTCTCACGACTGTTGACATCCAGTGGAAGCCGTAGGAACTGCAAGCAAGTTGCTTAGAAATCTGGTTTTCCATTGAAAAGCAGTGACCTCAAAAAAAACAAAAAATCTGAATGGTTTGTCCTCGGGTTTCGCCTGCTAAATAAGTTCTGTTATACTCACAGACATGATTCAAACAGTTAAACTTCAGAGTGTTTTCTATCCACATCTACTAATAATATGCATATCTTATCTCCTGGCGATGAGTAACTGGCAGTTGAATTTGGGTATGTTTTTCGACCAAACGTGAAAATGCTGCCCCTACCCTAGAGAAGTTAACAATCATAGGACAATTGAAACAGCAATTGCTCTTTCGAAGGTGACCCATATGTGCAAATACTCCCATCTGCAGAATCTAAATTACAGTTTTACATAAATAAGGACCTATTTTTGGAAGCAACAGAATATATAGTGTCCCTCCTTGTCCATGTATTATTTATTAAGTTTGAATGGTAGTTTTTATGAGTCCACAGAAGGCTGTCTGTGGGGTGTGAAGCTAGGAGTGTAATAATACTGTTGCTGCCATTACCAGTCTGGCCAGCCACTGAGAGGGGACAAAATGCCTTCAAGGGAAATCTGGCTGAGGCAATTTGAGGGAAAAGTGTTGTGGCCAGGATAGTTTTGATTATTGAATCTACAATAGGAGAAGATGAATCCGGCTTCTTAATATAACACCACAGGTTATTGTCCTTTAGGGCAGTCTTCATCATTTGGTGGCATTTTGTGAGAAGGAATAAGCCCTCAATAAGAGCTGAGTGGCTCAGGTTTGAGTCTGTGTCTGTGGGCTATAATTATGAACCATCCCAGCGCCTTGTGGAGGGGCAGAGTGGCGGCCACACCGCATCCAAAATTACACTTCTTATATCCCCGGTCATGCTGACAGCTATAACCAAACTATTTTCTTTCATTTGTGCCGCTTCATTTCAATGAGATTTACGTTCACTGTACTTCGAAAAACTGCTGAAACTACAGTACCATTCAAAAGTTTGGACACACCTACTAATTTGTTTTCTTTATTTTCTACGTTGTAGAATAAGAGTGAAGACATCAAAACTATGAAATAACACATATGGAATCATGTACTTTAGTAACCAAAAAAGTGTGAAACATATCAAAATATATTTTATTTTTGAGATTCTTCAAAGTAGCCACCCTTTGCCTTGATGACAGCTTTGCACAGTCTTGAAATTCTCTCAACCAGCTTCATGAGGTAGTCACCTGGAATGCATTTCAATTAACAGGTGTGCCTTGTTAAAAGTTAATTTGTATAATTTCTCTCAATGCGTTTGAGCCAATCAGTTGTGTGGTGACAAGTTTGGGTGGTATACAGAAGATAGCCCTAATTGTAAAAGACAAAGTCCATATTATGGCAAGAACAGCTCAAAAAAGCAAAGAGAATGACAGTCCATCATTACTTTAAGAAATGAAGGTCAGTCAATCCGGAACATTTCAAGAACTTTGAAAGCTTCTTCAAGTGCAGTCAACAAAAACCATCAAGCGCTATGATGAAACTGTCTCCCATGAGGACCGTCACAGGAAAGGAAGACCCAGAGTTACCTCTGCTGCACAAGATAAGTTCATTAGAGATACTAGCCAGAGAAATTGCAGCCCAAATACATGCTTCACAGAGTTCAAGTAACAGACACATCTCAACATCAACTGTTAGAGGAAG
>NC_036862.1:36659382-36667618 GCF_002910315.2 Salvelinus sp. IW2-2015
CCATTGTAAACAAAAGAGAGAACATTTCAACCCTGCAGGCGCGACACAAAACGCAGAATAAAAATAGAATTCATGCCTTACCTTTGACGAGCTTCTGTTGTTGGCACTCCAATATGTCCCATAAACATCACAAAATGGTCCTTTTGTTCGATTAATTCCGTCGATATATGTCCAAAATGTCCATTTATTTGGCGCGTTTGATCCAGAAAAACACCGGTTCCAACTTGCTCAAACATGACGCCAAAATATATCAAAGGTTACCTGTAAACTTTGCCAAAAAATGTCAAACTACTTATGTAATACAACTTTAGGTATTTTTTAACGTTAATAATCAATAAAATTGAAGATGGGGTGATATGTGTTCAATACAGGATTAAAACGATATGTAGCATGCCTTCTGTTTGATTGAAACGCATGTCTAGGACACCAGGAGTGCCTCGACTTCAAGATGGCCGTATTTCTTCATTACACAAAGCAATAACCTCAACCTATTTCTCACGACTGTTGACATCCAGTGGAAGCCGTAGGAACTGCAAGCAAGTTGCTTAGAAATCTGGTTTTCCATTGAAAAGCAGTGACCTCAAAAAAAACAAAAATCTGAATGGTTTGTCCTCTGGGTTTCGCCTGCTAAATAAGTTCTGTTATACTCACAGACATGATTCAAACAGTTCAAACTTCAGAGTGTTTCTATCCACATCTACTAAAATATGCATATCTTATCTCCTGGCGATGAGTAACTGGCAGTTGAATTTGGGTATGTTTTTCATCCAAACGTGAAAATGCTGCCCCCTACCCTAGAGAAGTTAACAATCATAGGACAATTGAAACAGCAATTGCTCTTTCGAAGGTGACCCATATGTGCAATAACTCCCATCTGCAGAATCTAAATTACAGTTTTACATAAATAAGGACCTACAGTGGGAGAACAAGTATTTGATACACTGCGATTTTGCAGGTTTTCCTACTTACAAAGCATGTAGAGGTCTGTCATTTTTATCATAGGTACACTTCAACTGTGAGAGACGGAATCTAAAACAAAAATCCAGAAAATTACATTGTATGATTTTCTAATAATTAATTTGCATTTTATTGCATGACATAAGTATTTGATCACCTACCAACCAGTAAGAATTCCGGCTCTCACAGACCTGTTAGTTTTTCTTTAAGAAGCCCTCCTGTTCTTCACTCATTACCTGTGTTAACTGCACCTGTTTGAACTCGTTACCTGTATAAAAGACACCTGTCCACACACTCAATCAAACAGACTCCAACATCTCCGCAATGGCCAAGACCAGAGAGCTGTGTAAGACATCAGGGATAAAATTGTAGACCTGCACAAGGCTGGGATGGGCTACAGGACAATAGGCAAGCAGCTGTGGTGAGAGATACAACAACTGTTGGCGCAATTATTAGAAAATGGAAGAAGTTCAAGATGACGGTCAATCATCCTCGGTCTGGGGCTCCATGCAAGATCTCACCTCGTGGGGCATCAATGATCATGAGGAAGGTGAGGGATCAGCCCAGAACTACACGGCAAGACCTGGTCAATGACCTGAAGAGAGCTGGGACCACAGTCTCAAAGAAAACCATTAGTAACACACTACGCCGTCATGGATTAAAATCCTGCAGTGCACGCAAGGTCCCCCTGCTCAAGCCAGCGCATGTCTAGGCCCGTCTGAAGTTTGCCAATGACCATCTGGATGATCCAAAGGAGGAATGGAGAAGGTCATGTGGTCTGATGAGACAAAAATTGAGCTTTTTGGTCTAAACTCCACTCACCGTGGTTGGAGGAAGAAGAAGGATGAGTACAACCCCAAGAACACCATCCCAACCGTGAAGCATGGAGGTGGAAACATAATTCTTTGGGGATGCTTTTCTGCAAAGGGGACAGGACGACTGCACCGTATTGAGGGGAGGATGGATGGGCCATGTATCGTGAGATCTTGGCCAACAACCTCCTTCCCTCAGAAGAGCATTGAAGATGGGTCGTGGCTGGGTCTTCCAGCATGACAACAACCCAAAACACACAGCCAGGGCAACTAAGGAGTGGCTCCGTAAGAAGCATCTCAAGGTCCTGGAGTGGCCTAGCCAGTCTCCAGACCTGAACCCAATAGAAAATCTTTGGAGGGAGCTGAAAGTCCGTATTGCCCAGCGACAGCCCCGAAACCTGAAGGATCTGGAGAAGGTCTGTATGGAGGAGTGGGCCAAAATCCCTGCTGCAGTGTGTGCAAACCTGGTCAAGAACTACAGGAAACGTATGATCTCTGTAATTGCAAACAAAGGTTTCTGTACCAAATATTAAGTTCTGCTTCTCTGATGTATCAAATACTTATGTCATGCAATAAAATGCAAATTAATTACTTAAAAATCATACAATGTGATTTTCTGGATTTTTGTTTTTAGATTCCGTCTCTCACAGTTGAAGTGTACCTATGATACAAATTACAGACCTCTACATGCTTTGTAAGTAGGAAAACCTGCAAAATCGGCAGTGTATCAAATACTTGTTCTCCCCACTGAACTTTACCTAACGTAAAATATATGTATTGTGTAACATGAAGTCCTATGAGTGTCATCTGATGAAGATTATCAAAGGTTAGTGATTCATTTTATCTCAATTTCTGCTTTTTGTTAATGCTCTCTTCAGCTGAAAAAATGGCTGTCTTTTTCTGTGACTGGCTCATACCTTACATAATCATTTGGTGTGCTTTCGTCGTAAAACCTTTTTGWWAATCAGACACTTTGGCTGGATTTACAACAAGTGTAGCTTTAAAATGGTGTAAAATACTTGTATGTTTGAGGAATTTAAATTATGGGATTTCTGTTGTTTTGAATTTGGCGCCCTGCAGTTTCACTGGCTGTTGATGAGGTGGGACGCTAACGTCCCACATACCCTAGAGAGGTTAAATTATTTTGATAATTTGGTAACTACACTAAAACAGCAGCAAATGTGTTGACAATTTAATTTTTAGTTGTTGAAATAGCTGTTGATCAGCTTTGTACCAAGAAACCGATCAACAGATTGGAGATAATAAACAGAGACGTCATGAGCTCAGGAACTTTTCAGCAAAAATATAGATTTAGAGTTGGAATTGGACTTTTTCACAAGGACCTATAAAGGATATTACACTCCACAAAATAACCTTCCGTCAAATCAAAACTCCAAACCTACAACCTGGATTTAGGAAAAAATTCCCTCCAAGGATTCCTACCACCAAGGACTGCAGCAAACTTTCTGGCAAACAACAAGCACAGCAGAAACCTGAAAATACCATCCAAACTGGATCTGAGTGAGAAATGCTAAATCTGAAGCTATGTTTAAAGCCAAGAAGTAAAATGCAATACAATGATCTCTACATATGTTACTTTATAAAGACAATGACAAATTAAGGCTACAAGCTTGCTAGGGTTGGACAGATGTCCCAGCACATACAAGAGCTCATCAGGGAGAATCCAGATACTCTATTTGCATACTGTTTCAAGACTGGGAACAAAGGCAACATAACTTTCCACAAAGACAATCCCCTGGCATGGCACACTGCTATAAGATCAAGAGAGAGAGGGGGTATTGGGGGGTGGAAAACCAGAATACTGTAAAATGAGGACCCTGAGACAGACAGCCTCTGTTAAGTTGTACAAGGTTGGAACAGTGGTGGTGCAGGGCAACATCATAMACTTMCAMCAGGATTTWTACAGAATCAAAGAGAGAGCACAGCAGGAGAAGCTCTCTCTTGGTGAGGACTCCCCTACCCCAAGTGGGTAGGTCCACACCCCCACAGACAAGCAACCCCAAGAGGAGAGTCATACTCCTTATTGACTCGAATGGGAAATAAACTATCCCCAAAACACAGTGGCTAAACTCTGAGGCCAAACATCCAGCATGCCCTAGACCTGCTAACTGAGGACCACCCAGCCACATAGGAATTCACACAGCCACAAACAACCTGAGAGCACAGCAGGAAACGGTGGCCACAGAACTCAAGGGAGTGAGTTGGAACCAAGGCCTGATCACCCCAATCCACAAAAGTGAGACAAATTTGACCCCAATAATTACCTTGGAATATGCTTCAGCAGCAATCTCTGAAAAACCMTCTGCAGTATCATCAACAGCAGTGAAAACAATGTCTTGAGCAAATGTCAAATTTGCTTCTTACCAAAATACCGTACGACAGACCACGTGTACACCCCGCACACCCTTTTTGACAAACAAACAAAACAAAATAAAAGCAAAGTCTTCTGATGATTTGATTTCCAAAAGCAGGAAAGGGTGGCCACAGAACTCAAGGGAGTGATTAAAAAAAGCTTCTTCCATTTTCGCCAAAGCCCGAGTGGATATCTCCACCACGAGAAAATGTTCACCCTGCTTCCATTTCCCGTGACAGTGCCTCAAAATCCACATGTTCACCTGGACCAGCACGCCACCCTGGACTTGAACAACCTTTACAACCAGGTCCACATAAACAAAGCAACAGTCCCTACATCRCCTTCAACTGCAGCCCTCACACAGGAGCAACAGAGAAACACATATGCCCAGGTGTTGAACAGAGCAACAGGCCCAACCCCCACCAGTACACCCACCCAAGCCCCATCCTGAGACCTAAGAGGCATGTATCAGATGCTCAGCATGCTCTGCTCAAATCTACGAAACAACACTGGACATTATGGAASACCAAACGTTTAATATCTCACCCTGGACTATACAAGGCTTGAGGTCATCTGCCTTTGGCCTAAAGGGCAGGAACCTAGACTTCACAAAATAGATCTGAAATACAGACGTTGTCATCCTGCCAGAAACCTGATATAGAGGAGATGGACCCACTGATTGCTCTCTAGGTTGCAGAGAACAGATAGTCCCATCCAACAAACTACCAGGTGTTACACAGGGAAGAGACTCAGGAGGTATGCTAATTTGGTATGGATAGGACTTAACCCACTCCATTAACTTCTTATGGCTGGGGGCAGTATTGAGTAGCTTGGATGAATAAGGTGCTCATAGTAAACTGTCTGCTACTCAGGCCCAAAAGCTAAGATATGCATACTATTAGTAGATTTGGATAGAAAATAAACTCTGAAGTTTCTGAAACTGTTTGAATGATGTCTGTGAGTATAACAGAACTCATATGGCAGGCAAAAACCTGAAAAAAATCTAACCAGGAAGTGGGAAATCTGAGGTTTGTAGGTTTGCCTATTCAATATACAGTGTCTATGGGGTCATATTGCACTTCCTAAGGCTTCAACTAGATGTCAACAGTCTTTAGAACCTTGTTTCAGGCTTCTACTGTGAAGGATGAGGGTATGAGAGCTGTTTCAACCAGGTGTCTGGCAGAGTGCCACGAGCTCACTCAGGCGCGCCCCCGTGAGAGGTAGCTGCGTTCCTTTTCGTTTCTAAAGACAAAGGAATTCTCCGGTTGAAACATTATTGAAGATTTATGTTAAAAACATCCTAAAGATTGATTCTATACATCGTTTGACATGTTTCTACAAACTGTAATGGAATGTTTTGACTTTYGTCTGGCCTGCGCGTCATGAATTCGGATTTTTTAACTAAACGCGCTAACAAAAAGGAGGTATTTGGACATAAATGATGGACTTTATCAAACAAAACAAACATCTATTGTGGAACTGGGATTCCTGGGAGTGCATTCTGATGAAGATCATCGAAGGTAAGTGAATATTTATAATGCTATTTCTGACTTCCGTTGACTCCACAACATGGTGGAGTCACTTGTTTTTGTGTTTGAGCGCCGTACTCAGATTATTGCATGTGCTTTTTCCGTAAAGTAAAAAACAAATCTGACACAGCGGTTGCATTAAGAAGAAGTTTATCTAAAGTTCCATGTATAACAATTGTATCTTTTATCAATGTTTATTATGAGTATTTCTGTAAATTGATGTGGCTCTCTGCAAAATCACTGGATGTTTTGTAAACTAAGATTTTTGGATATAAATATGAACAAAACATAGATGTATTGTGTAACATGAAGTCCTATGAGTGTCATCTGATGAATATCAAAGGTTTGTGATTAATTTTCTCTCTATTTCTGCTTTTGTGACTCCTCTCTTTGGCTGGAAACATGGCTGTGTTTTTCTGTGACTAGGTACTGACCTAACATAATCAGATGGTGTGCTTTCGTCGTAAAGCCTTTCTGAAATCGGACACTGTGGTGGGATTAACCTTTTGTCAATAGGGGGTGCTGTTAGCACTTTATTTTTTTTGACATTGTCAAATTAAACTGCCTAGTAGTCAATTCTTGCTCGTACAATATGCATATTATTGTTATTATTGGATAGAAAACACTCTCTAGTTTCTATAACCGTTGGAATTATGTCTCTGAGTGGAACAGAACTCTATCTACAGCACTTTCCCTGACAGGGAGTGAGATTTCAGAAATCTTGGCCTCTGGTCCCAGGTCAGTTTTAATGTCCCTGTGAATGCTATGAGGATACAAACACTGCCTACACCTTCCTCTAGATGTCAGTAAGTGGTGACAATTTGAATGGTGAGTGTGTCAGGTTCTTGTCCAGTTTGGATTTAGGTCATACAGACTAGTACATGTACTGGGCTGGAAATATTGAGTTCCCCCTCTAGGATGGAGACGCTGTATCATTATAGTATGGGGATTCTAGTGGGGGATATAGGTAGCACCAGGAGAACTTTTTTCTTTTTATATTCTATCCAAATGTAAAATGTTCCTGTTTTGATTAATTTAATTCTTACGTCGGAGATCGGCTGAAATCCGTTAACGGGATCGATTGACAAGCCAGTTGAAAATGCCAAATATAACAACAGAATCTCATAATTAAAATTCCTCAACATCAAATTATTACACCATTTAAAAGATAAACTTGTTGTTAACTTCTACTGAGTCAGAAACCGGATCCGGGAGCACCCCACCCCACCAGTAAAAAGCTGAATACATGCTAGCATAGGTCAAAGTAAATATAGTAAATCTAATATCATTCAACAGTCAAGATCACAGATGAAAGATCCACTTTGTGAGTCCAGCATCATTTCTGATTTTAAAATGTTTTACAGGGAAGACACAATATGTAAATTATTAGCTAACCAGTTAGCAAGACACCATTTTCTTTGTCCACATTTTTCTCTCCACGTAGCTATACAAATTCGGCAAATAAAGATATTGATAGCCATACAAAAAAAAACCTCATCAGATGACAGTCTGATAACATTTATTGTATAGGATATTTTGTTAGAAAAATGTGCATATTTCAGGTAGAAATCATAGTTTACAATTGCACCCACATCCAAATCGACTAGAATAATCAGAGAGAACGTGTTACAATTTACTCATCATAAAACATTTATAAAATAGACAAAGCATAGCAATGGAAAGACACGATTTGTGATTCAGACAATATTTAGATTTTCTAAGCGTTTACAGCGAAAACACAATAAATCGTTATATGGCATACAAGTGCAAACGTTACCAGCATGAATCAATGCAGGGGAGATAACGTTATGATACACAAAATATATTAATTTTTCACTAACTTTCTCAGAATTCTTCCGATGACAGTCCTGTAACATATTAAAATACATATAGAGTTTGTTCGAAATGTGCATATTTAGCCACAAAAAACGTGGTATACACATGAAAATAGTAGCAAACTCGCCTGAAAATGTGGCGCTATATTGAGGTGATAGTCTAATCGATAGTTATAAATCAAACTTGACTAAAAATACAGGGTTACAGAAATCGAAAGACAAATTATTCTAATGCATGTGATTACATTGTAAAATTATCCTTACTGTGAAATACCGGTCCGCCAAGCGAAGCTACAATACAAAATGGCGACATATGCGTTTAAATTTTCAACAGAACAGCGATTTATCATCATAAATAGTTCTTACTGTGAGCTGTTTTCCATCAGATTTTGGCAATGTATCCTTTCTGGGTCTAATCTTCTTTTGGTCCGAAAGATTCCTCTTGTCCGTCGAATGCCCACTAACGTTCGAACCGGCGAAAGTGCCGGCGCTTCAAGTGCATCACAAGCAATGCCTCAAAATCGCACTAAACGGATATAATTGCTATACTTAAGGTTAATAACTACCTTATGATGTTTAACACCTATAACAAGTAAAATGACCGCGATATTACTGGCTAAACCAGGCTTGAAGGTCGTCGACGGCCTTCTGGGTCAGCGCAGGAATTCAAACAAAGCTGACTTCTCTTTTTCTTGTTTTATAACAGGCCTGATTGAGCGCAAGTCGAGT
>NC_036862.1:36669577-36679071 GCF_002910315.2 Salvelinus sp. IW2-2015
TGTGGTACCTCAGGTGTTTGGAAATTGCTCCACAGGATGAACCAGACTTGTGGAGGTCTACAATTTTTTTCTGAGGTCTTGGCTGATTTCTTTAGATTTTCCCATGATGTCAAGCAAAAGAGGCACTGAGTTTTGAAGGTAGGCCTTGAAATATATCCACAGGTACACCTCCAATTGACTCAAAGTATGTCAATTAGCCTATCAGAAGCTTCTAAAACCATGTCATCATTTTCGGGAATTTTCCAAACTGTTTATTAAAGGCACAGTCAACTTAGTGGATGAAACTTCTGACTCACTGGAATTGTGATACAGTGAATTATAAGTGAAATAATCTGTCTGTAAGAAATGACTTGTGTCTTGCACAAAGTAGATGTCCTAACCGACTTGCCAAAACTATAGTGTGTTAACAATACATTTGTGGAGTGGTTGAAAAACGAGTTTTAATGACTCCAACCTAACTGTATGTAAACTTCCGACTTCAACTGTATGTTAGCTGATCAAATATTCTGCTTTACACCTTCACTATTGCAGGAAAACATTTTGTCCAGGAAGTTGTCAAGGAGGGATTGGATTTGTTGTTGGCCTATTGTTTTTGGTAGGTTTCTATATGACCCTCTTTCCATCTATAACATTTCTTAACAGTTTTGCAGTTTGTTCGGCTTCGATGCCTCATGGTTGAGTATTGCTCTTTTCAAGTAGATTGTGATTTTGCTGTGGTCTGATAGGGGTGTTAGTTGTCTGACGGTAAACTCTCTGAGAGACTCTGGTTGAGGTCAGTGATAAAGTAGTCTACCGTACAACTACCAAGGGTTGAGCTGTAGTGAACCTACCTTCAACAATCATACCATTGACTATGTTCAGAGCCAGCATGCGACAGAACTGCAAGAGTTGTGAGACCCATTTTCGTTGGTTGTTTTGTCATAGTTGTGTCTAGGGGGGCATATTTGGCATTGAATGCTGTCACCTCCAGTAGAGGTTTGTCCCCTGTGTGTCTGAGTGTCAGGCTTGTTTCCAGTTCTGGCATTTAGGTCACTACAGACTAGTACATGTACCGGGCCTGGAAAATATTGAGTTCCCCTCTAGGATGGAGACGCTGTATTCATTATAGTATGGGGATTCTAGTGGGGGATATAGGTAGCACCCTGGAGAACATTTTTTTCCTTTTAATTTCTATCCAAATGTAAAATGTTCCTGTTTTGATTAATTTAACTTCTTACGTCGGAGATCGGCTGAAATCCCGTTAACGGGATCGACTTGACAACAGCCAGTGAAAATGCAGGGCGCCAAATTCAAACAACAGAAATCTCATAATTAAAATTCCTCAAACATACAATTATTTTACACCATTTTAAAGATAAAACTTGTTGTTAATCCCACCACAGTGTCCGATTTCAAAAAGGCTTTACGACGAAAGCACACCATCTGATTATGTTAGGCAAGTACTTCACAGAAAAACACAGCCATGTTTCCAGCCAAAGCGAGGAGTCACAAAAAGCAGAAATAGAGATAAATTAATCACAAACCTTTGAGATCTTCATCAGATGACACTCATAGGACTTCATGTTACACAATACATCTATGTTTGTTCATATTTAACCAAAAATCTTAGTTTACAAAACATCCAGTGATTTTGCAGAGAGCCACATCAATTTACAGAAATACTCATAATAAACATTGATAAAAGATACAATTGTTATACATGGAACTTTAGATAAACTTCTTCTAATGCAACCGCTGTGTCAGATTTGTTTTTTACTTTACGGAAAAAGCACATGCAATAATCTGAGTACGGCGCTCAACAAAAACAAGTGACTCCACCATGTTGTGGAGTCAACGGAAGTCAGAAATAGCATTATAAATATTCACTTACCTTCGATGATCTTCACTCAGAATGCATCCAGGAATCCAGTTCCACAATAGAGTTTGTTTTGTTTGATAAAGTCCATCATTTATGTCCAAATACCTCTTTTGTTAGCGCGTTAGTTAAAAAATCCGAATTCATGACGCGCAGGCCAGACGAAAAGTCAAATTCCATTACAGTTTGTAGAAACATGTCAAACGATGTATAGAATCAATCTTTAGGATGTTTTTCACATAAATCTTCAATAATGTTTCAACCGGAGAATTCCTTTGTCTTTAGAAACGAAAAGGAACGCAGCTACCTCTCACGGGGGCGCCTGAGTGAGCTCGTGGCACTCTGCCAGACACCTGGTTGAAACAGCTCTCATCCTCATCCTTCACAGTAGAAGCCTGAAACAAGGTCTAAAGACTGTTGACATCTAGTTGAAGCCTTAGGAAGTGCAATATGACCCCATAGACACTGTATATTGAATAGGCAACCTACAAACCTCAGATTCCCACTTCTCTGGTTATTTTCTTCAGGTTTTGCTGCCATATGAGTTTCATCTGCACAAACAATAGTACGCAAGTATAAACACCATGGGACCACGCAGCCGTCATATCGTTCAGGAAGGAGACGCGTTCTGTGTCCTAGAGATGAACGTACTTTGGTGCGAAAAGTGCAAATCAATCCCAGAACAACAGCAAAGGACCTTGTGAAGATGCTGGAGGAAACCGGTACAAAAGTATCTATATCCACAGTAAAACGACTCCTATATCAACATAACCTGATAGGCAAGGAAGGCAGCAAGGAAGAAGCCACTGCTCCAAAACTGCCATAAAAAAGCCAGACTACGGATTGCAACTGTACATGGGGACAAAGATCGTACTTTTTGGAGAAATGTCCTCTGGTCTGATGAAACAAAAATAGAACTGTTAAGCCATAATGACCATCTTGTTCAACTGTTGCCATGCATCTGCAAATAAGATTGCTCAGATGTGCGAGTGCCTTTTGAATTTTKTATTACTGTTTTTCACTCTGCACTCTGAAACCTTGTCAGTATACACAAGAAGTAAAAGACGTACCACGTATACAATGGATCCACTAGGAGAGATCAACTCACTTACCACACAGTGTGCGAGCACCCTTTCATTCACACAAGAAGACGCCAATAAGATTATTTTTCCTACCTCCAACATGGACAACCCAGTTTCGCACTCGACTGTCGAACTCAAAATCCAACTCCAGAGACTCYGAGAGAAAGAAMCAYGTTTGTTCCTGCATGGCACCACTCTTAGCGAGTATTGGCGCAACAAGCACATTCCAAGAGGACTGAGAATACAGAAGGAGCCTACAATAGGGAAAAACGACTAAACTTTTCACCTCATTCAGCAATGGGGTGAAATACTCAACAAATGTTCATTAGATTTAATTATATTAATCGTTGAACATGTGTCGAAGGAAGTTAAAGAAGTTGAGGTTAAGATTAGCGAACATGAGGCTATAATGAAGGAGATTCTAGGCCCTAATTTTACAGCTATAGACGACACGATCAACCAGTCCATTGGGAAATACAGAGACTTTCTACAAGCAACAAAGATAAAGAAATATCAGCAAGACATAGAGGACTACCAGCTTAACCAGGTGTACGCATGGGAAGGCCCAAGGACAGGAGCACGGAGAGGCCGACTTAGGGATGCACCACTGATCGGGGGACGCAGATACGCCGCAGCGGGAGGACATGGAAACTTGGACACMGAGGCATCCACCGAGAGTGAATTCCCTACAGACAGTGACTCCAGCTACCATGGCACACAGTAGTTTTTTTTAGCCCGGAAGCAACAGAAGGCTCAACGAAAGAAAATAAACGATGTAGGAGAGGCAAGCGGTCGAAGAGGAGACCAGGAACACAGGCCGTGGACACGAAGCTACAGCGGGACGCGGTAATTAACCTCTCCAAAAAAAAGACCTTACTGACGCTCAAGTCTCAGTCTTATCTAAGGGCCTCTCTTTTGTACCTACATGTACAGATAAACCATTCGATATGAAAGTAGATCTGTTTAAATTCTTTCGCAAGATTAAACTTAAGCATGTGTTTTCACAAAACACTGATTCGGGCMTAGWAACAYATCAARGAACTGGYACCCATTTTAAGCCCAAAAGCAAATTCTGTCCCATGGTTTAACAACTCCTCGATTAATACCTATTGTAGGTTAGTTGAAGAAGAAGCCATGTCAGTATATACGAGACAAATAAACCACATTCAGAAGAATCTCACTAGAACAGAAGAACATGCACTCAATGAAATAATGAAAGATTCATCTTTGGTTATAAAACCTGCAGACAAGGGGGTGCTGTGGTTGTTTTAGACTATGAAAAATATAAAGAAGAAATTCAGAGACAACTCAGTAATGAACTCTCTGGGTTGGTGTGTATCTCTTAACAACAACAGGGCAACTCAAGCTCACTTCTGTGTCACGGCTGACTCTAGAACTCCTTCACATCAAGATGTCGACCGCATTATCGTTTACCCAGGGAATTCTCTTCCATTCATATCACAGCCGTATTTTCCCTCCCAAGCAGACCATCAGATGGCCCCATGAACGAACTTTTATCTGACTCTTTTGTTAACTGGAAACTCCACACCCTGAGGCTGCTTCATCGTAGGCTGGGGATGTTAACAGGTAACTTTAAATAACACAAACTCCCTAAATTCTAGCGCAATTTCGATTGTGTACCAGGGTGCTGGAAAAACCCTTAGCTCATTGTTATACTAATCTTCCGCGTCCGGCATATAAGGCCCTCCCCCGCCCCCCCTTTCGGTAAAGTTCTGGACACGACTCATTGTGGGATTTCCCGCCTACATACAGAACACTTAAAACAAACATAGCTCCCGCGCTCAGGTCTGGTTCACGCTGGTTCTCCGACCAATCTGATTTCACGCTTCAGATCTGCTTCGTCACGTCGGGATGTGGGAATTTGTTTCCGCATTTGCTTCCAACACAATATTGACGAATTATGCTGATTCGGTGAGCGAGTTCATTAGGTAGTGCATTGTTTCAAGTGTCGGTACCCACAAGCAACGGATTTAAAACATTCCCCAAAACCAGAAAACCGTGGTTGACGGCATGCCATTCGCGTTAGAACTGAATCAAGTCATGCGAACCACTGCTTTTTACTCCAGGGCCCCTAAAACAGTGATTGTCCCACGTTGGTGCCGGAGCTTATGATCCGATAACTAACAGTGTCGCTATCTTCACCGTCAAGGCAATTCAACAGGTTAAAGTCCCCAGTATTTCATACAGAGGGGAGCAAAATCGAAAGTGCGCCAATTTCAACCAGCATCAGACACAAGAGGTACTGTGGCAGGGTCTACAGTTCAATCACGGATTACAAAAAGAAACTAGCCCCGTCGCGGACAGGATGTCTTGCTCCCCAGACTAGTGGCTCTAACATACTTTTTTGCCCGCTTTAAAAGAGCAATCTACCGCCAGTGCCAGCTGGACACGGCCCCCTAACCCAAAACTGCTTGTAGTATTCATCCTCCTTCACTCACTAAGAAATAACATACGTTCTCGCGTCATATCCTAGAGGGGAACTCAATATTTTCCAGGCCCAGGTACATGTACTAGTCTGTAGTGACCTAAATGCCAGAACTGGACAAGAACCTGACACACTCAGCACACAGGGGGACAAACCTCTACCTGGAGGTGACAGCATTCAATGCCAAATATGCCCCCTAGACACAACTATGACAAAACAACCAACGAAAATGGGTCACAACTCTTGCAGTTCTGTCGCATGCTGGCTCTGAACATAGTCAATGGTATGATTGAAGGTAGGTTCACCTACAGCTCAACCCTTGGTAGTTGTACGGTAGACTACTTTATCACTGACCTCAACCCAGAGTCTCTTCAGAGAGTTTACCGTCAGACAACTAACACCCCTATCAGACCACAGCAAAATCACAATCTACTTGAAAAGAGCAATACTCAACCATGAGGCATCGAAGCCGAACAAACTGCAAACTGTTAAGAAATGTTATAGATGGAAAGAGGGTCATATAGAAACCTACCAAAAAACAATAGGCCAACAACAAATCCAATCCCTCCTTGACAACTTCCTGGACAAAATGTTTTCCTGCAATAGTGAAGGTGTAAAGCAGAATATTTGATCAGCTAACATACAGTTGAAGTCGGAAGTTTACATACAGTTAGGTTGGAGTCATTAAAACTCGTTTTTCAACCACTCCACAAATGTATTGTTAACACACTATAGTTTTGGCAAGTCGGTTAGGACATCTACTTTGTGCAAGACACAAGTCATTTCTTACAGACAGATTATTTCACTGTTATCACAATTCCAGTGAGTCAGAAGTTTACATCACAAGTTGACTGTGCCTTTAATAAACAGTTTGGAAAATTCCCGAAAATGATGACATGGCTTTAGAAGCTTCTGATAGGCTAATTGACTACTTTGAGTCAATTGGAGGTGTACCTGTGGATATATTTCAAGGCCTACCTTAAAACTCAGTGCCTCTTTGCTTACATCATGGGAAAATCTAAAGAAATCAGCCAAGACCTCAGAAAAAAATTGTAGACCTCCACAAGTCTGGTTCATCCTTGGGAGCAATTTCCAAACACCTGAAGGTACCACATTCATCTGCACAAACAATAGTACGCAAGTATAAACACCATGGGACCACGCAGCCGTCATATCGTTCAGGAAGGGACGCGTTCTGTGTCCTAGAGATGAACGTACTTTGGTGCGAAAAGTGCAAATCAATCCCAGAACAACAGCAAAGGCCTTGTGAAGATGCTGGAGGAAACCGTACAAAAGTATCTATATCCACAGTAAAACGACTCCTATATCAACATAACCTGATAGGCAAGGAAGGCAGCAAGGAAGAAGCCACTGCTCCAAAACTGCCATAAAAAAGCCAGACTACGATTGCAACTGTACATGGGGACAAAGATCGTACTTTTTGGAGAAATGTCCTCTGGTCTGATGAAACAAAAATAGAACTGTTAAGCCATAATGACCATCTTGTTCAACTGTTGCCATGCATTGCAAATAAGATTGCTCAGATGTGCGAGTGCCTTTTGATTTTTATTACTGTTTTTCACTCTGCACTCTGAACCTTGTCAGTATACACAAGAAGTAAAAGACTACCACGTATACAATGGATCCACTAGGAGAGATCAACTCACTTACACCCAGTGTGCGAGCACCCTTTCATTCACACAAGAAGACGCCAATAAGATTATTTTTCCTACCTCCAACATGGACAACCAGTTTCGCACTCGACTGTCGAACTCAAAATCCAACTCCAGAGACTCCGAGAGAAAGAACCAGTTTGTTCCTGCATGGCACCACTCTTAGCGAGTATTGGCGCAACAAGCACATTCCAGAGGACTGAGAATACAGAAGGAGCCTACAATAGGGAAAAACGACTAAACTTTTCACCTCATTCAGCAATGGGGTGAAATACTCAACAAATGTTCATTAGATTTAATTATATTAATCGTTGAACATGTGTCGAAGGAAGTTAAAGAAGTTGAGGTTAAGATTACGAACATGAGGCTATAATGAAGGAGATTCCGGCCCTAATTTTACAGCTATAGACGACACGATCAACCAGTCCATTGGGAAATACAGAGACTTTCTACAAGCCACAAGATAAAAGAATATCAGCAAGACATAGAGACTACCAGCTTAACCAGGTGTACGCATGGGAAGGCCAAGGACAGGAGCACGGAGAGGCCGACTTAGGGATGCACCACTGATCGGGGACGCAGATACGCCGCAGCGGGAGGACATGGAAACTTGACACCGAGGCATCCACCGAGAGTGAATTCCCTACAGACAGTGACTCCAGCTACCATGGCACACAGTAGTTTTTTTTAGCCCGGAAGCAACAGAAGGCTCAACGAAAGAAAATAAACGATGTAGGAGAGGCAAGCGGTCGAAGAGAGACCAGGAACACAGGCCGTGGACACGAAGCTACAGCGGGACCGGTAATTAACCTCTCCAAAAAAAAGACCTTACTGACGCTCAAGTCTCAGTCTTATCTAAGGGCCTCTCTTTTGTACCTACATGTACAGATAAACCATTCGATATGAAAGTAGATCTGTTTAAATTCTTTCGCAAGATTAAACTTAAGCATGTGTTTTCACAAAAACA
Source organism: Salvelinus sp. IW2-2015 (assembly GCF_002910315.2). Taxonomy (NCBI): domain Eukaryota; kingdom Metazoa; phylum Chordata; class Actinopteri; order Salmoniformes; family Salmonidae; genus Salvelinus; species Salvelinus sp. IW2-2015. Next base: position 36,677,601 of record NC_036862.1, read on the forward strand.
CTGATTCGGCCTAGTAACACATCAAGGAACTGGCACCCATTTTAAGCCCAAAAGCAAATTCTGTCCCATGTTTAACAACTCCTCATTAATACCTATTGTAGGTTAGTTGAAGAAGAAGCCATGTCAGTATATACGAGACAAATAAACCACATTCAGAAGAATCTCACTAGAACAGAAGAACAGGCACTCAATGAAATAATGAAAGATTCATCTTTGGTTATAAAACCTGCAGACAAGGGGGTGCTGTGGTTGTTTTAGACTATGAAAAATATAAAGAAGAAATTCAGAGACAACTCAGTAATGAACGTTTCTATAGAAAACTGAGTGTTGATCCACACAGGTGTTCCAAAGGGATATATGCTCTAATCTGGAGCCCTATTAAACAACCTTCTCTCAACCTGAATATGAATATCTTTGCTGCAAATGTGCCATACGTCCATGCCTGTACATTTTACCAAAATTTAACAAACCTAAAACACAAGGCAATTATCCAGGTAGACCAGTGGTTGCAGGAATAGGCTCAATGCTAGAGCCATTGTAGAACTTTGTAGACTCTTTTATTAAAACTCATGTGCAAGCATTGCCATCATATGTAAAAGACTCTGTAGACTTCATAAACAAGATCTCACCAATAACGGGTTTAAAAGAAGACTGTATTTTGGTCACATTAGATGTCGAGAGTCTATATACCAGCATTCCCGGTCTCCCGGGTGGCGCAGTGGTCTAGGGCACTGCATCGCAGTGCTAGCTGCGCCACCAGAGTCTCTGGGTTTGCGCCCAGGCTCTGTCGCAGCCGGCCGCAAACGGGAGATCCGTGGGCGACGCACAATTGGCATAGCGTCGTCCGAGTTAGGGAGGGTTGGCCGGTAGGATATCCTTGTCTCAGTATGTAAAAAAAAAATGTAATAAAATGTATGCACTCTACTGTGCTCTGGATAAGAGCGTCTGCTCTTGGCCGGTAGGGATATCCTTGTCTCAGTATGTAAAAAAATGTAATAAAATGTATGCACTCTACTGTAAGTCGCTCTGGATAAGAGCGTCTGCTAAATGACTAAAAATGTAAATGTAATTCCCCATGTGGGGGGCTGGCAGCAGTAGCACACTATTTGGGAGACAGAGATAGTAATGAATATCCACCAACAAACTTCATTCTAGAGCTGAATATGTTTTTTATGTATAACTATTTCAGGTTTGATGATGAACATTACCTCAAAACGAATGGAACATCGATGGGCTCCACATTTGCTCCGAGCTATGCTAACCTTTATGTGGGTCTTTTTGAAGAACATTTGTTTATAATGAAAACTAAAATCAATTTTTGAATAAGTCCTGAAGTGGTATCGATATATTGATAACATTTTTTGCATATGGAAGGAACTGAAAAAGAGCTGTCAGATTTTATGGCACTACTCAATGACATTGACCCCAATCTCAAATTCACTATTGAGCGTGACACTCAACGTGTGCATTA
>NC_036862.1:36679096-36696562 GCF_002910315.2 Salvelinus sp. IW2-2015
TTTTTCATAGAAAACTGAGTGTTGATCTCACACAGGTTTCCAAAGGGTTATATGCTCTAATCTGGAGCAAGCCCTATTAACCTTTGTCAATAGGGGGAGCTGTTAGCATTATTTTTTTTTTTTACATTTCCAAATTAAACTGCCTCGTACTCAATTCTTGATCGTACAATATGCATATTATTGTTATTATTGGATAGAAAACAGTCTATAGTTTCTATAGAGTTGAAATTTTGTCTCTGAGTGGTACAGAACAATTTCTACAGCACTTTTCATGACAGGGTTCAGATTTCAGAAATTTTTACCTCTGATCTGGGGTCTGTTTATAAGGCACAGTGAATGCTATGAAGGAACCGACACTGCCTACGTCTTCCTCTGGGTGTCTGTACGTCATCACGTTTTCAATGAAATCGATGGGACGTTCACAGCCATTACAAAAGACCAAAATGTACAGAGACCCCTCTTTCTCAATGTGCGCCTCAAGCTTGAAGGCCATCGGACCTGTCTCGTTCCAAATCGTTTTCTAACCAGGAATATTTCTCCGGTCATGTTTTCAGTCGTTATAGTTGTTAAAAACATCATAATGTAGTGAATTTGAACCGTTTTATATCAATTTATATCCGTTTAGTGCGATTTTGAGGAATTCTTTTGTTGTGCGTTCTGAAAGTTGGACACACGTTTTAGGGAGTCGGTCGTTGGTGATGGACATTTCGAAGGACAGAGGACATCTATCGACCAAAGACGTTTATAACATAGAAAGGATACATTGCCCAAGAATATGATGGAAGAACAGCTCAAAGTAAGCAATATTTAATATGATAAACCGTGTTTCTGTCGAAATATTTTAAACGCATCATTCGCCATTTTGTTTGGTATAGCTTCACTTGGCCAACCCTGTATTGAAAAGTAAGGATAATTTTAAAATGTAAATCCGCGTTGCATTAAGAACTAATTTGTCTTTCGATTCCTGTAAACCCTGTATTTTTTAGTCAAGTATATGATTAGCTTTCAATTAAACTAGATCACTCTGATAGATGACGTCAGACATATTGAGGCTTGATTTCCTAGTATTTTTATTGTGTAACCACGGTTTTGTATGGCTAAATATGCACCTTTTCGAACAAACTGTATATGTATATTGTGTAAAATATGTTACAGGAGTTCATCGGAAGATTCTGAGAAGGTAATAAAAATTAATATATTTGCGTGATTACGTTATAGCGCTCTTTGCTGGAATCGATGCTCTGAACGTTTGTTCATGTGTATGCTAACTTATCGATTTATTGTGTTTTCGCTGAAAAACGCTTAGAAAATCTGAAATATGTCTGAAATCACAGAACTGGTCTTTCCATTGCTATGCTTTGTCTATTTTTATGAAATGTTTTATGATGAGTAAATTGGTCATACACGTTGCTCTATCTAGTAATTCTAGTCGATTTGTGATGGGGTGCAATTGTAAACTGTGATTTCTACCTGAAATATGCACTTTTTTCTAACAAAAACTATCCTATACCATGAATATGTTATCAGACTGTCATCTGAAGAGGTTTTTCTTGGTTAGTGGATATCAATATCTTAGTTGAGCCGAATTGGTGATAGCAACCTGAAGGAGTAAGAAACTGATGGAGTTAGAATAGTGGTGTATTTTGCTAACGTGTTTAGCAATAATTACACCTCGATATGTGGATTGAGAAATCAAATGGAACCCTGTTTACAACTCTGTATAGAAAAGAAACGGACAGAAATACTCTATTACAGGGGGACAGCTTCCACCCTGAGCCATTAAAAAGAGGACATCCAAGAAGCCAGTTTTTCAGACTGCGCCGTATATGCCMCTCCACAGAGGACTATCTAGAAAAAGCAGCGAAGATGCGCATGAGGTTTCTAAGAGGCTATTCTCCACAATGTGTGGATGAAGCTCTTAATTTGGCATTGGRAAAAACACGAGATTAACTGCTACAAAAAAGACCCGCTAAAGCTAAAGAACACTCCGTAATGTTCACAACCACATATACTTTGAACTCGCGAAATGTGGGAGGTGTGGTCAAGAAACACWGGTATATCTTATCATCAGACCCAGCTTTCCCGGCTGAATTTAAAAATCCACCACTTATTGTGTATAGGAGAGGTCGCAATTTATGCGATAAATTGGTTCATGAAATTGGTTCATGCCAATTCAAAATCAGCCAGGCTCTTTTACGCCCTCTACCAAATGGTAGCTATGAATGCAGAGGATGCGCACAGTGCAACAATATGATGAAGTGTGAATATTTCTGCCACCCACACACAGAAAAACGGTTCCAAATAAATTACATTATTACGTGCTCGACCAGCCATGTTATTTACATTATTAAATGTCCATGTGGGCTCTGCTATGTCGGCAAAACCTCCCGCTCTCTCAAACAGAGAAATAGTGAACATAAAAGTTAAATCAGGAGAAACGACAGGGATTATCCAGTCGCAGTACATTTTAATGACTTAAAGCATGACATTTCTACCTTTAGATTTTGTGGCATAGAAAAAGTTAAGATATCAGACAGGGGAGGTGATACTCTGAGTAAAAGAGTAAGAGAGAATTACTCTGAGTAATACTCTGAGTAAAAGAGAATGTTTTGGGAKTTTCACCCTCCAGACATTATTTCCTAAAGGATTTAATGATGAAATGCCTATGTATGTTATGTTGTGAATTTGAACATGAATKATGTGCCTATTTAAGATTACTCTGATGTTTTTCTCATGATGTATCCAAAGGCAATGCTACCAAATACTAATTGAGTGCATATAAACTTCTGACCCACTGGGAATGTGATGAAAGAAATAAAAGCTGAAATAAATCATTCTCTCCACTATTATTCTGACATTTCACATTCTTAAAATAAAGTGGTGATCGTAAYTGACCTAAGACAGGGAATTTTTACTACRATTAAATGTCAGGAATTGTGAAAAACTGAGTTTAAATGTATTTGGCTAAGGTGTATGTAATCTTCCGACTTAAACTGTAGGTAATAAAATAAATTCTAACAGAAAACCTATGAAAACTAAAAACAATGAGAAAGTATTTGAGGAAGAATGCAAAAATCTAAGAAATGTGTTTAAAAACCTACCCAACCAAAAACACAGAGACCCAGAAAACCAGAACCTCACCGTGGAGAAAATTAAGAAAAATTAAGGAACAGCATGTCAGAAAACAGCTCAATATGGTTGAAGAATCCATAGAATCAAATCACCTCTGGGAAAATTGGAACACGCTAAACAAACAACATAAAGAGCTATCTATCCAAAATGGAGATAAACTAATTCTCCAACCTTATAACAAAGAACAAACAGCAAAAACATATACCTGATCATTTACAAAACTTCAAATCATCTATTAAAGACTACCAGAACCCACTGGATTCTCCAATTACATTGAATGAACTACAAGACTAAATACAAACCCTCCAACTCAAAAAGGCCTGTGGTGTTGATGGTGTACTAAATTAAATKATAAAATATACAGACCACAAATTCAAAAAGGCTATTCTTTAACTCTTCAACATTATCCTCAGCTCTGGCACTAAATATGACAATCACCCAATTGTGCGCAGAATTCAGCAAAAAAATATGTGTTAATGTATGCAAAACCCCAAACAATGCATGCATCGCAGAATTAGGACTATACCCACTAACTATTAAAATCCAGAAACAAGCTGTTCAATTGTACAAACACCTAAATGGAAGCGATGCCCATACATTCCACCAAAAAGCCCTCACCTACAGAGAGATGAACCTAGAGAAGAGTCTCCTCAACCAGCAGCTGGTTCTAGGGCTCCATTCACCAACACAAACAGACCCCACAGAGGCCCAGGACAGCAACACAATTAGACCCAACCAAATCATGAGAAAATAAAAATATAAACTAGTTGACACACTGGAAAGAATCAACAACAAAAAAACGAGCAAACTTGAATGCTATCTGGGCCTAAACAGAGTATACACAGTAGCAGAATACCTGACCGTTGTGACAGACCCAAAATGTACAKTGATCAATCAAACATTGATAAACTCCCCTATCTGTTACTCGTAATGTCGTAATATGCAATCACAGTAACAAGATTTGTTCCCATGAAAACARGGCAAAGAATGGAGCACAAACATTGTAAATACWACCAATATTTATCTGTCTACTTGTCTTCCCCTACTATTCATACTACAACTATTTGCACATTGTTAAAGACACTGTACATAGCTGAGAACATTTGAAACATCTTTATCATTTTGAAACATCTATTAGTGCAATGTTCACTGTACATTTTGTTACGTTTAAAAAAAGGAAAGAATATTCTTCTCGCTTTAGTTTGTTTATTTCACTTGCTTTGACATTGCTTTCCCAAACCAATAAAGACCCATTGAATTGAGAGCGAGCTAGCGAGAGTGAGCGAGCGGAATTGCGAAAGGGAGAAAAGGAGTGTAGCCTATTTTTTTTTTAAGTAAATTATTTTTCTCCATCCACCTGTGACGGCTTGGTGAAATGTTTGAGTGTGTGTGTGGGTGGAGGTGTCAGTTCTGACAATAGTCAGGTATATCAACAGCGAAGCCGTAATCCYTGTCCCACTGCTGGGGAGACACCAGACCGGTCAGGGTGCTGCACACTTCTAATGGACTGCATTACCCAGAGTTCCCAGAGATGACAAACAGATGTCACAACACACCTACACTGTCAAGTCTCCCAGACAGGTGGGAATTGCTCTCCAATCTATAGCAATTCAGGTGTTAAGAGTGGATTAAAATTGAGACAAGCCTATAGGGAAAACCTCAGCACTTCTGCTGTTGTCAAGCTCATTGGAGGGGTGAACGTCGTGTTATCGTTAAAACAACCCAGACCTGTGACCATAGTGATTACACTCCTCACATGTTTTAATTGATTCCATCCATCAACTTCACCAACTCCTGTGTCTGATTGCATCTCCTTGCTGCCTGGGAAAGGTTTCACTACTAGAACGGTAGGAATCGCCAGCCTTCCCATCCATGGTTCCAACTCTGTAGGATCAATTTGGCTCAGAGTGGCTTATGCTCAGTTAGTCAACCAGCTCTCAGCCAGCCAGGCTCTGGGCCTCATTGGTCAGAGGGATAGTACTGAGAGGGGTCTCTCTMTATCAGATGCTCATACCAGTTGGTGTAGCAGAGCCAGAGCTCAGGGGAGAGAAGAGAGAGTCCAGCTCTGTCCATGTGCACTTCAGAGACAGAAATAGACCTTTTCCAGAGTCAGATATACAGTATACAGTTGAAGTTKGATGTTTACATACACCTTAGCCAAATACATTTAAACTCAGTTTTTCACAATTCCTGACATGTAATCCTAGTAACAATTCCCTGTCTTAGGTCAGTTAGGATCACCACTTTATTTTAAGAATGTGAAATGTCAGAATAACAGTAGAGAGAATAATTTATTACAGCTGTTATTTCTTTCATCACTTTTCCAGTGGGTCAGAAGTTTAACATACTCTCAATTAGTATTTGGTAGCATTGCCTTTAAATTGTTTACTTCTTTGGGCTGCAGGGGCAGTATGGAGTAGCTTGGATAAACGGCCTCGTACTCAATTCTTGCTCGTACAATATGCATATTATTATTACTATTGGATAGAAAACACTCTCAAGTTTCTAAAACCGTTTGAATTATATCTGTGAGTAAAACAGAACTCATTTGCAGCAAACTTCCTGTCAGAAAGTGAAAAATCTTAAATCGAGGCTCTGTTCCAGGGCCTGCCTATAAATGTGCTTGATATCTATTAGTATACATGCACTTCATACACCTTCCACTAGATGTCAATAGGCTGTGAGAGGTGAAATGGGGTTTCTAGGTATTTCTATGGTCAAAGATAGAGCTTGGAATGACATGACCAGAATTCCTTTGTTCAGGAAGCGCATAAAGGTCACCAGTATTGGCTTCTGAAAAGCATTCGCTATAGACGTCTTATATCTCCGGCTTTGATTTTATTGATAAATGTGATAATATCATCGTAAAGTATGTTTTTTCAATATAGTTTTATTAGATTATTGAAATGTTTTGGGAGTTTAGGCGTGTTGCGTTCTTTGCGTTTGGTGACGAAGGAGAGCTTAGCGCCACTTGGCTAGTTTTGCTTGCTCATTCGAGAGGGAAAATGCCATTCTAAAACCAAACAACGATTGTTCTGGATAAAGGACCCCTTGTACAAACTTCTGATGGAAGATCATCAAAAGTAGGACCCATTTATGATGTTTTTCATATATCTGTCGAACATTTATATACTGTTTACTTTTAGTTTGCGCCCAGATTTTGGCGCGCTCTCGCTATAACGTAAGCTGCATGTCGTAATGAAGTTATTTTTAGAATTCTAACACGGCGATTGCATTAAGAACTAGTGTATCTATCATTTCCTATACAACATGTATTTTTAGTAAAGTTTATGAATAGTTATTTGGTCAGAATAGGTGAGTGTCAGAAACATATACGGAGTTCTGGAAAATAATTGCTACATGGTCACATTGTATAACCACGGAATTCAGCTCTAAATATGCACATTTTCGAACAAACCATATATGTATTGTGTAATATGATGTTATAGGACTGTCATCTGATGAAGTTTATGAAGGTTAGTGATAAAATTAATATCTTTGCTGGTTTATTCGCCATCGCTAACGTTGAATTGAATGAATGGGGTTGTGTGGTAAGCTATTGTAGTAAGCTAATATAATGCTATATTGTGTTTTCGCTGAAAACACTTAAAGAATTGGAAATATTGGCTGGATTCACAAGATGTTTGTCTTCATTTGCTGTACACCATGTATTTTTCATAAATGTTTTATGATGAGTATTTAGATATTTCAATTTGGGTCTGTAATTGTTCTAGCTGCTTCGGTGCTATTTCCGATTGTAGCTGCAATGTAAAACTATGATTTATACCTCAAATATGCACATTTTTCGAACAAAACATAATTTATTGTATAACATGTTATAAGACTGTCATCTGATGAAGTTGTTTCTTGGTTAGTTTGGTTGGTTCTGGTTAGTTTGGTTGGTTTTGTGCATGCTACCTGTGCTGTGAAATGTCTGTGCTTATTTGTATTTGGGTGAGCTAACATAAATAACGTGGTGTTTTCGCTGTAAAACATTTTTTTTAAATCGGACATGTTGGCTGGATTCACAAGATGTTTATCTTTCATTTGCTGTATTGGACTTGTTAATGTGTGAAAGTTAAATATTTCTAAAAAATATCTTTTGAATTTCGCGCCCTGCACTTGGACGGGCTGTTGTCATAAGTGTACCGACACCGGCCTGCAGCCATAACAGGTTAACTTGGGTCAAACGTTCGGGTAGCCTTCCACAAGCTTCCCATAATAAGTTGAGTGAATTTTGGCCCATTCCTCCTGTGACAGAGCTGGTGTAACTGAGTCAGGTTTTGTAGGCCTCCTTGCTGCTTTTCAGTTCTGCCCACAAATTTTCTATAGGATTGAGATCAGGGCTTTGTGATGGCCACTCCAATACCTTGACTTTGTTGTCCTTAAGCCATTTTGCCACAACTTTGGATGTATGCTTGGGGTCATTGTCCATTTGGAATACCCATTTGCGACCAAGCTTTAACTCCTGACTGATATCTTGAGATGTTGCTTCAATATATCCATATAATTTTCCTGCCTCATGAAGCCATCATTTTTGTGAAGTGCACCAGTCCCTCCTGCAGCAAAGCACCCCCACAACATGATGCTGCCACCCCAGTGCTTCACAGTTGATGGTGTCCTTCGCTTGCAATCATTCCCCTTTTCCTCTAAACAAAACAATGGTCATTATGAACATTATGAATTGCTCCCAAAGATGAACTAGACTTGTGGAGGTCTCCAATTCTATTTCTGAGGTCTTGGCTGATTTCTTTTGATTTTCCCATGATGAAAAGCAATTTCCTGCACCACAGACAGGTCTGTCCACAGGCCTGCACCACAGACAGGTCTGTCTACTGTCCTGCACCACAGACAGGGCTGTCCACAGGCCTGCACCACAGGCAGGTCTGTCTACTGTCCTGCACCACAGGCAGGTCTGTCTACTGTCCTGCACCACAGCAGGTCTGTCTACTGTCCTGCCACACAGACAGGTCTGTCTACTGTCCTGCACCACAGGCAGTCTGTCTACTGTCCTGCACCACAGACAGGTCTGTCTACTGTCCTGCACCACAGCAGGTCTGTCTACAGGCCTGCGCCACAGACAGGTCTGTCCACAGGCCTGCACCACAGACAGTTCTGCCTACTGTCCTGCACCACAGACAGGTCTGTCTACTGTCCTGCCCACCACAGACAGTTCTGTCTACTGTCCTGCCACCACAGACAGGTCTGTCTACTGTCCTGACACCAACAGACAGGTCTGTCTACTGTCCCGCACCACAGACAGTTCTGTCTACTGTCCCGCACCACAGACAGGTCTGTTTACTGTCCTGCACCACAGACAGGTCTGTATACTGTCCTGCACCACAGACAGGTCTGTCTACTGTCCTGCACCACAGACAGGTCTGTCTACTGTCCTGCACCACAGACAGGTCTGTTTACTGTCCTGCACCACAGACAGGTCTGTTTACTGTCCTGCACCACAGACAGGTCTGTATACTGTCCTGCACCACAGACAGTGACACTATGATATAAGACTACTGGGTAACAGTGAGCTTGGGGATGACAGGAAGGGACAGGATCGTGGACAGGAGGGAACAGGATAGGGGACAGGAAGAGACAGGATAGGGGACAGGAAGAGACAGGATAGGGGACAGGAAGAGACAGGATAGGGGACAGGAAGAGACAGGATAGGGGACAGGAATGGACAGGAAGGGACAGGATAGGGGACAGGAAGGGACAGGATAGGGGAAATCAAGGGACAAGGTAGGGGACAGGAAGGGACAGGATAGGGGACAGGAAGGTACAGGATAGGGGAAAGTTGACACAATATGGGACTTGAGGGGGGGGACGTTGCAGAGCCAGGTTGCTAAATGACAGTGTGGCACGCCCCAGTGCCAGTTATTGCCATTCCTTCAAAAACAAATGAAAACATTAACTACGCTTCCTATTTGTCTTGGCTCAACAGAAGAGGGATAATCTCGACAATGATAATGACACTATTAACAACTCAGCCAGTATCTCATGAGCCATCGCAATCTGTGAGACTGAGCTCTGGCCAAGAAATGTGTGGCATAGTTTTCTTCTTTCTCCGTTTGGCTCCGCATGGCATGGAGGAAAGGCTAATTAAACAATCATTGTACCGCAGACCCGTGGAGTCCCCATCCTCCTGTMCTGTTGACTTTGTCATGCCGCTCATGCTCTCTCTACTACAAAGCCCCTCGTCTGATGTCATGCTGGGAGAAGGGCCTTTGTCACACACCGTTGGTCGTCCTTTCTCTCTCTCTCTCTCTCTCTCTCCTCTCTCTGTGTGAGAGGAGAGACTCAACATCAAAGCAGCAGGCAAACAGAACACACAGACTGAAGCTGGCTTTACTTGCCATTTAGACAGAGTTAAGWCTCACGCTGTACATAATGTGTCTGATTGTGACTGTGAAAAGCACCTGCAATGCAGGGAGTCGTAATTTGGAATCGTGCCTCCAAGAGAAAGATACTGAATCTCATCATAAAATGTTAGTACCAGCCAAATGGAACTGGAAATGGCAGAAGTTTGATTCTAATGGATACCTGTAAAAAACAACCAAGATAGATGAGCTGATCTCCTTGAGCAGGGTACAAATACAGACTCTGACCACAGAGGAACGAGACATGATGAGAGCAGAGGAAATGTGGTCAAACTCAAAATGAGTAAAGAAATGCATTATCACAAGTCATGACTGTTCCTACGGCAACCGCACATGACCTTATCCCTGGGTTCTCCCTCCAATGACTACAGTGAGACAACAACCCAGTCCATGTCACTGATATGCCTCCTGTAACACTGACCACATGGCAACCATGCCCTGCTGCTTCACCATAGAGCACGTTGGGACACACCCCATCTGTCCCACTTCCCTTCAGTAGTGGCAGGGAGAGAGCTGTGCGCATGTGCCAGCGCTGGCCGTCAGGGGATGGGGTGGAAGTGGAGGGGAGAGAGGGGGGCGGGCGCTCAGTCACACCACTCAGGATGGATGTTTCCCATCATGCAGCTCAATCAGCCACCACATGATTCATTTCACAGACACTTGGGTAATTATAGGCATCCACTCTTCACCACTGGGATGAAACTGAGTGAGGGAAGAAGATGGGGAGAGGGGATATAGAGAGTGAGAAGTGAGTGAATGACTAAAGAAAGGGGAGAATAGAGACAGGGTAGAGTAATGATGGAGAACAGAGACAGGAGGGAAAGGACGGAGAACAGAGACAGGGTAGACTAACGATGAAGAACATGGGCAGAGGAGAGCAAGGATGGAGAACAGAGGCAGAGGAGAGCAAGGATGGAGAACAGAGACAGAGGAGAGCAAGGATGGAGAACAGAGACAGAGGAGAGCAAGGATGGAGAACAGAGACAGAAGAGAGCAAGGATGGAGAACAGAGACAGAAGAGAGCAAGGATGGAGAACAGAGACAGAGGAGAGCAAGGATGGAGAACAGAGGACAGAAGAGAGCAAAGATGGAGAACAGAGACAGAAGAGAGCAAAGATGGAGAACAGAGACAGATGAGAGCAATGATGGAGAACAGAGACAGATGAGAGCAATGATGGAGAACAGAAACAGAGGAGAGCAATGATGGAGAACAGAAACAGAGGAGAGCAAGGAGGGAGAACAGAGACAGAGGAGAGCAAGGATGGAGAACAGAGACAGAGGAGAGCAAGGAGGGAGAACAGAGACAGAGGAGAGCAAGGAGGGAGAACAGAGACAGAGGAGAGCAAGGAGGGAGAACAGAGACACAAGGCGGGTGAGAACAGAGACAGGGGCAAGAGACGTGAAGAACATGGCAAGAGGAAGAGGATGAGAAACAGAGCAGAGGACAATGGAACAGAGACAGAGGAGAGCAAGCGGGAGAACAGAGACAAGAGGAGAGCAAGGCGGTGGCGAGAACAGAGACAGAGGAGAGCAAGGCGGGGAGAACAGAGACAGAGAGAGGCAAGGGCGATGAGAACAGAAGAGAGAGCAAGGCGGTGCGAGAAACAGAGACAGAGGAGAGCAGCGGAGGAACGAGACAGAGGAGAGCAAGGAGGAGACAGAGACGGAGAAGGCGGAGGAAAGAGGAGAGGAAGGCGGGAGAACAGAGACAGGAGAGCAAGAGGAGAAACAGAGACGAGAGCGGAGAGAAGGCGGGAGAACAGAGACAGAGAGGAGAGCAAGACGGAGCGGACGAGGAAACAGAGGACAGAGCAAGGAGGAGGAAGGCGAGCAAGAGAACAGAGAAACACTAGGACAGGGAGAGAAGGAGGAGAACAGCGACAGGCAGGAGCAGAAGGGAGCAGAGACAGAGCGGAGAAAGGATGGAGGAGAAGGATGGAGAACAGAGAGGAAGAAGGAGGAAACAGAGACAGAGGAGAGTAAAGGATGAGAACAAGACAGGAGAGTAAGAGGTGGAGAACAGAGGAGGAGCAAGGGGAGACAGAACAGAGAAAGAGGAATAAGGATGGAGAAACAGAGACAGAGAAAGAGGAGAGTAAGGGAGAACAGAGACAGAGGAGAGTAATGAGAGAACAGAGACAGAGAGAGGAGAGCAAGAATGGAGAACAAGAGACAGGGAGAGAGGGAGAACATGCACAGAGACTAGAGGAGAGTAAGGATGGAGACAGACAGGAAGGAGATAGGATGAGAACAGAGACAGAGGAAAGTAAGGATGGAGAACAGAGAGATAAAGGGAAGTAAGGAGAGAAAGAGACAGAGAGAGTAAGGGTGAGAGAACAGAGGACAGAACAGAGAGAGTAAGGGTGGAGAACAGAACAGACAGAGGAGTAACAGGGAGCATAGCAGACAGGGACGAAGGAGGAGAAGTAACAGAGATAGAACAGGCAGAGAGAAGAAAGGAGACAGAACAAGAAGAACAGAGGAGAGTAGAGATGGAGAACAGAGACAGCAGGAGAGAAGGATGGAGAACAGAGACAGAAGGAGAGCAAGGATGGAGACAAGAGACAGAAGGAGAGAAGGAGGAGAACAGAGACAGAAGGAGAGAAGGATGGAGAACAGAGACAGAGAAGAGGAGAGCAGGGGGAGAACAGAGACAGGTAGAGTAATGCTGGAGAACATGTACAGAGATAGAGGAGAGTAGGATAGAGGAGAACAGAGAAGAGAGAGTGAGGATGCAGAACAAGAGACAGAGGAAGAAGGATGGAGAACAGAGAGAACAGAGGAGAGTAAGGATGAGAATGAGAGACAGAGCAGAGTGGCAGGTGAGAGAACAGAGACAGAAGGATGAAGAGAAGTTGGAGGAAATGTTACAGAGAAGAGGAGAGTAAGTGAGAGAACAGAGGAGAAGGGTGGAGAACAGAAGAGAGTAAGGGTGGAGAAACAGAGAGAGTAAGGATGGAGAACAGAGAGAGTAAAGGATGGAGAACCAGAGAGAGTAAGATGGAGAACAGAGAGAGTTAAGGATGGAGAACAGATGAGCAGAAGGATGGAGAACAGAGAGAGTAAGGAGGGGGGGAGACAGAAGAGAGTAAAGGATGGAAACAGAAGAAAGGAATGGAGAACAGAGAGGAAGTAAGAAGGAGAACACGCAGGAAGGAGTCAAGGATGGACGAGAACAGAGAGAAGTAAGGATGGAAACAGAGAGAGTAAGGATGGAGAACAGAGAGCAGTAAGGATGGAGAGACAGAGAGAGTAGGATGGAGAAGAGAGAGTAAGGATGGAGAACGAGAAGAGAGTAAGGATGGAGAACAGCGACAGGAAGGAGAGTAAGGATGGAGAACAGCGACAGGAAGGAGGTACAGGATGGAGAACAGCGACAGGAAGGAGAGTAAAGGATGAGACACAGCACAGGAAGGAGAGTAAGGATGGAGAACAGCGACAGAAGGAGAGTAAGGGGTGAGAACAGCGACAGGAAGGAGAGTAAGGGTGGAGAACAGCGACAGGAAGGAGAGTAAGGGTGAGAACAGCGACAGGAAGGAGAGTATAGGTGGAGAACAGCGACAGGAGGAGATAAGGGTGGAGAACAGCGACAGGAAGGAGAGTAAGGGTGAGAAACAGCGACAGGAAGGAGAGTAAGGGTGGAGAACAGCGACAGGAAGAAGAGAGTAAGGGATGGAGAACAGCGACAGGAAGGAGAGTAAGAAGGTGGGACGACGCGACAGAAGGAGAGTAAGGGTGATAGAGAACAGCAGACATGAAGGAGAGTAAGGGATGGAGAACAGCAGGACCAAGGAATGGAGAGTAAGGATGGAGACAGCGAAGAAGGATGGGAGAAAGAGGAGAGTAAGGATGGGAGAGTCTAAAGTGCAACTGGAGAACTGCAATGAGAGTAAGGATGAGAGTAAATAGAGACACAGAATCGGAGAGTAAGTGATGGAGATCAGAAGGGTACACGAGGCCAGAGTCAGGAATGGACGATCAGAGACACCGAGGTACTAGTAAGGACTTGGGATAACAGCGACCATTAAGGAGAGTAAAGGTGCGAGACGAGATGAGCATATACAGCAGGTGCATATGAACAGAGAGTACAGTACAGGGATGTGCGCGAGAAACAGCGACACGGAAGGAGATGGTACAAGGTCATGAGAACAAACAAGCACAAGAGACAAGTAAGTGTATAGGAATGGAGAACAGCGACAGGATAGCTGAGTATAGGATCGTGTGAGATAACAGACCGAGCAAGGACCAGGCAGAGAGTAAGGATGGAGAACAGCCGACCACGCACGCAAAGGGCAGAGTCAAAGGGTGCCGCAGCAACATCGACTAGAGAATGTGAGAGTCACAGAGCACATCAGCAGCAAACAGCGACAGGAAGGACGCAGTCAAGTGGTGAGCAAGAGAAACAGACGAGAGTCCACAGGGTGCAGCATATATCACGAGGTGTAGAGTAAGGGCTGCGAGATCAGATTAGTAGTCAATGGGTGTGAACGATTAATACCAGAGAGAAGTAAGGTGCGAGAACCAGAGAGAGTACATGATGAGAAACATAGAGAGTAAGGATCGCTCGGAGAACAGTGAGAGTAAGGATGCGACGACACTATTCGACGGAGAGTAAGGATGGAGAAACAGAAGTCAGAAGTACAGATTGAGAGACAGGAGAGAAGTTCATAGGCATGCAGGAGTAAACACGAAGGCGCAGTTAAGGATGGAGATAACAGGATGAGAGTTACAGCGATCGATGAACCAGAACCGGAGGCCAGTAAGGATGTAGAGAATCAGAGAGGAGTACAAGCAGATCGCGAGATAACAGACCCGAGACGTAAGGAGTGAGAACGAAGAGCTAAAGTAAGCATCGGAGACAACAGACGAGAGTATAAGATGGAGAACAGGACGAGAGTAAGGATGGCAGAACAGAGTCAGAGGGACGCAGGATTGAGCAGAACAGAGAGAAGGGAAGGATGACAGAAGAACACAGATGACAGGAAGGAGGCATAATGCAGTAAGACTGATACAAGAGGACAGGGAACGGAGCAGTAAACGATGGGAGCTACAGCTAGCGACAGGATTACGGAGAGTAAAGGATGTACTTACTACCCCGATGAGAACACGACACAAGGAATGAGAGTATGGAGGACGAGTCTATTAGCGACAGCGATAGGGAACTACAGCGACAGGGACAAGAGAGTAACGGCATAATGCGAGGAACACAGAAGACAAGAAGTAGCTGACAGGATGTAGAGAACAGAAGACAGAAAGGCGAGAATAAGGATGCGGAGAACAGAGACAGAGAACGAGTGAGAGCATAAGCGAGCAGCAACAGAGACAGGGTAAGAGACATGCATTGACTCGCGAAACATTGTAACAGAGAAGAGGAGAGTTAAGGCCACTGAGAGGAACAGAGACAGACAGACATGAGAGCTACCATGTTGGAGAACATGATACAGAGATCAGAGTGATGATGAGATGCATGAATCAAGGAGACAGGATGGAGAACAGCGACACTGGCGAAGAGACGGAAGTAAGGGGTGATCACAAGAGAGACAACGAGCAGTAAGGTGTGCAGAGAACACGACGAGCGTAAGGATGGAGAACAGAGAGAGTAATGGATAGTGCGGGAAGAACACGAGAGAGTTCCACAGGATGGAGAAACAGGAGAGTAGTAAAGGATGGCGAAGTAAACAGAGTAGAGTAAGGATAGTAGAACATAAAGAGGAGTAAGGATGGAGAATCACAGAGAGGAGTCAGGATGTAGCAACCAGAGAGAGTAAGCGAGGGAGAACAGAGAGCAGTTCTAAGGATTGGAGAACAGACGAGAGCTAAAGCGAATGGAGATCAGACCGAGAGTTAAGCATTGGAGAACAGAGAGAGTAAGGATAGGTAGAACACGAGAGACCGTATAAGGATGGAGAAACACATGAGCAGAATGGATGAGACGAATCAGAAGAGTAAGGATACGAGCAGCACACAAAGAGAAAGAAAAGATAAGGAATGTAGAGACAGAGAGCAGATAAGGAATAGGGAGACGACTAGAGAGTGAAGGAATGCAAGAGAAACTAGCGACCAGCGAAGAGAGAAAAGACAAGACTATGATGAAGGAGAACAGCCGACAGGAAATAGCGAAGAATACAGGAATGCAAAAACCAAACAAACCCAATGTAACATCGACAGAGCAAGGCAGAGCTTAAAGATGAGAACGACGCGACCACTCGCCTAAGAGAGAGTACAGCGGTGCCTGAGAGACAGCCTGACCAGGAAAGCAGAGTAAGGGTAGATTGACCGTAAAACAGCGACAGAAGGAGATGTAGGTGTTGGGCGACTCGGAACAGTTCGACTAGGAAGGAGCGAAGTCAAACGGGTGGAGAACAGCGGACAGGAAGGGGAGTAAGGGTGGAGGAACGCGACAGGAAGAGAGGAGTAAGGGTGGAGAAACAGCGACAGGAAGGAGAAAGTAAGGGTGGAGGAACAGCGACAGGAAGGAGAAGTAAGGGTAGGAGAACAGCGACAGGGAAGGGAGTAATGGTGGAGAACAGCGACTAGGAAGGAGAGTAAAGGGTGGAGAACAGCCGACAGGAAGGAGCAGTAAGGCTAAACAAAAAAAAAAAAAAAGGTGGAGAACCAGAGACAGAAGGAGAGTAAGGATGGGAGAACAGAGAGAGTAAGGATGGAGAGAAGGATGGAGAAGAAGAGACAGTAGGTATCGCCGGAGAACAGAGCGAGAGTAAGTGAGAGTAAGGATGGAGAACAGAGGAGAGTAAGGATGGAGATCAGAGACAAGGAGAGTAGGAGGAGATTCACGGACAAGACAGGGAGAGTAAGATGGATAACAGCGACTTACAGGGGACGTAAGGATGGAGAACAGCGACAGAAGCGAGAGTAAAGATGGAGAAACAGCGACAGGAAGGTGGAGAACAGAGAGAGTTAAGGGTGTGAGAACAGAGAGGGTAAGGTGGAGAACAGAGAGAGTGAAGGGAGAAACGAAGAGAGTAAGGGCTGCGAGAAACAGAGAGAGTAAGGTGGGAGAAAGATGAGGAGTAAAGGATGGAGACAGAGAGAGTAAGGATTGAGAGAACAGAGAGAGTAAGGAGCGTGAAAGAGAGAAGTAAGGATGGCAGGACAGAGGAGTAGGATGGAGAACAGTAGGAGAGAGTTAAGGATGGAGAACAGAGAGAGTAAGGATGGAGAACAGAAGAGAGTAAGGATGGAGAACGAGAGATACACGGACTGCGAGAACAGAAGACGTGCGAGTTACAGAGATGGTAGAACAGAGAGATAAGGATGGAACAAGAGAGAGTAGGATGCGAGAACAGAGAGAGTAGGGATGGAGAACGAGAGAGTTAAGGATGGAGAACAGAAGAGAAGGATGGGAACAGAAGGACAGGAAGGAGAGTAAGGATGGATAAACAGAGACAGGAAGGAGAGTAAGGATGGAGAACAGCGACAGAGGAAGAGAAGGATGGAGAACAGCGACAGGAAGGAGAGGTATGGATGAGAGACAGCGACAGGAAGAGAGAGGTGGAGAACAGCGACAGGAAGGAAGTAGGATGGAGACAAGAGACAGAAGGAGAGTGAAAGGATTGGAGAACAGAGAACATTGAAGAGAGTAAGGATTGGAGAACAGAAGGACCAGAGGAGAGTAAGGATGGAAAACAGAGACAGAGGAGAAGTTAAGGATGTGAGAACAGAGGACAGAGAGAGTAAAGGAAATGGAGACAGAAAGACAGAAGAGAGAGTAAGGATGGAGATCAGAGACAGAGGAGAGTAAGGATGGAGAAACAGGAGACATGAGAACAGAGACATGGAGAACAGAAGAACAGAGGAGGAGTAAGGATGGAGAAAACAGAACAGAGAGAGTAAGGATGGAAAACAGTAACAGAGAGTGTAAGGATGGAGGACAAGACAGGAAGGGAGTAAGGATGGAAACAGAGACAGAAAGAGCAGTAAGGATTGGAGAACA
>NC_036862.1:36697289-36710639 GCF_002910315.2 Salvelinus sp. IW2-2015
TGAGGAGAGCAAGGAGGCGAGAACAGAGACAGAGGAAGCAGAGAGGAGAGAACAGAGACAGAGAGAGCAAGGATGGAGAACAAGACAGATGAGAGCAAGGAGTGGAGAACAGAGACAGAAGAGAGAAGGATGGAATCCTTCGCTGGCAGAGACAGAGGAGAGTAAGGATGGAGAACAGAGACAGGAAGGAGAGTAAGGATGGAGAACAGAGACAGAGGAGAGTAAGGATGGAGAACAGAGAAAGAGGAGAGTAAGGATGGAGAACAGAGAAAGAGGAGAGTAAGGATGGAGAACAGACAGAGGAGAGTAAGGATGGAGAACAGACAGTAGTTTATTGGGAGATGCGTAATTTAGCTGGTATCAAGTCTTGTTGGGGGGGCCCAGTATTATTGGTTACTATGAAATGAAGTGGAGTAATTGTTTGTGTGACCTCGTTGAAATTCTAACAAAACACAACTAATGTGAGAAAATAAGCGGCAGAGAAAACCTAAGGGAAAAGGATGAAAGCAGTAGTGTGGGGAAATTAGAAGAGGAAGACAGAAAAAGGAGGGAGAGCTGTGGAGGGAAAGGGTTGCTGGAGGTGCTAGAGTCATGGCAAGAGTACAAGCTCCCCCTGCTGGTGGAGTTGACACTGACAACATAGCTGTACATCAGAACGGAAGCTTCCCTTTCATTATTCCAACAATGCTGACAGACCTTAAAACAAACAAGGCATTTTCTAAACTCACAATATCACTACAATCTAGCTACAGGTCAATTACACAAACAGAATAGGTTCTCTCATTGGTTCCCAGCTGACCAAATTAAGAGATAACTGTGGAGGTTATTTTTAATACATCGTATTCCGTCATTCTTTTCAGGGTGGTCAGTGAATAAGTATGAGTGAACCAAGTATTGATTAGGACTGACTGCTGGGTGACCGACTGCATGGGAGAACTAATCTGAGGCGCGGGAGCCGTTTCAGTCTCTGAGCAGGGTGACGAATCTCAAGAGTATCATGACACAAGGCGAGACACAGATGCAGACACAGACACAGGAGGCAGATGGTTGGAGTTTAAGATGTTTAATAAATCCAAAAGGAGTAGGCAAGAGAATGGTTGTGGACAGGCAAAAGGTCAAAACCAGTTCCAGAGGTACCAAAGGGCAGAYAGGCTCGAGGTCAGGGAAGGCAGAAAGGGCAGGCAGACAGGCAAGGAGTTCAGAAAAACAGCAAGGGTCAGAACCGGGAGGACTAGCAAAAGGCGAAATGGCAAAGCAGGAAACCGGTAAACGACTGGTAGGCTTGGACATACAAGATGAACTGGTAMAGAGAGACAGGAAACACAGGGATAAATACACTGGGGAAAACAAGCGACACCTGGAGGGGTGGAGACAATAACGAGGACAGGTGAAACAGATCAGGGTGTGACAGAGACTGCTCATTGATTGTGTTGCTTGCTGATCAACTATTCATAGTGGAGGCTTGTTAAAGCCTGACCTGGCCTGACCTGACCTCAGTTCAGTCGACTGTTTAGCCTTTGATTGTGCTGCCATAGAGAAAACCAAACCAGAGAGCCTCTACACAGACTGTACGAGCAGCAGGGAGACTAACATTTACCTTACATTCACCAGCTGTAATAGAATGACCGGCACATCTACCATTCATGTTACAGAACCTGGGAAGTGTTCACGTTTAGCCAGAAACAGACATGGGCAGCATACCACAGAGACCTCTTTCAAACCTTTAGAAAAAAATAACATTATTCATGTTCTACAATGGGGAWRRGCAACTTCAGTCCTCAGGGGCCTGATTGGTGTTACACTTTTGCCCCAGCTAACACACCTGACTCCAATAATCAACTAATCATGACCTACAGTTTAGAATGAAATGAGTTTCATCAGCTGTGTTTGCTAGGGATGGAGAACAAGTGTGACACTACTCTGGACCCAGAGGACTGGCCATCCCTGTTCTACAAGGACATGTGCTTTTGTTCTGAGGTGGGAATATTTGTAAATAATAGTCAAAAGGTTAATTAAAACACTTAAGTTGGAGTTCAATTCACCCTCTCTCTTCTGCCACATTCCATCCTCCTATTCCTGCACCCTCTCCCTTCTTCCCCTCTAGCTCTCTTTCTCTGTTGTGACTACCTTTTTCTGGCCCTGAGTGCTGTGTGCAGAAATGCCACRCTGTGTTACAAATTCCAAGGCTGCGGTGARCAGGCGCACGACCATTGTGACAAGCGCAATTTATGAGCTGCTCCCGAGCAGGAGAACGCATTCAATAATGTGCCCGGGAAGATGAATCCATCCCCCACACAGGGCTGGGCAGGCGGTGCGGGGTGGGGCGCAGGGACARAGGTCATTTACACAAGCAGKTAGCCCAACTCAGCAGTTAAGGCCTTCAGGGCAGTAAAACCCTCTGTATTACTAGTTCAAATCCATTTAATTACAGTTTAAACTTTCCAATCTGACACTGTCATAAATTAAAAGCAAGGGATTGGCGATGTAGCCAATGCATTTTAAGGCTGGGAGTGGGATGCTGGCTGGATGTTAGTTTGCTCTGGGACTTTCAACAGATCACGAACAGTGAGTGTTGGGAGAGAAACACACACCCAAGTCACTTTCTTTGTCTACTGTACTGTGTTCTGGGGCATGGTTCAGWGATGGAGTTGTTTTACGATCGTAAGTTAGTGATGCACAAAAGTGCACAGTCAATGACACATAACATGCAGGGTCAATAACACAGAGTCCCCGTTCCCAGCACACTTGAGAACATCCAGATGATATCACTCAAACAAAATGTACTCAACCMCATAGGTGTTTATCTGTTTTCAAAAAACAGTCCTCTTCAATGTCCATCCCTGCACTCAGAAAATGCTGTCTAGACACTAAAAGTGTTCTTCTGCTGTCCCAATAGGGGAACCCTTGACTAAAGTAGAACCATTTGGTTCCAAGTAAAACACTTTTGGGTTCCAGGTAGGACCTTTTTCACAGAGGGTTCTACATGGAACCAAAAAGGGTTCTCCTATGGGGACAGCTAAAACATCCTTTTGGAACTCTTTTACCTAAGAGTGTATTAGGCTACCAATATAACAACCACATAGTACACAGCAAATCACTTCAGTCCTCTCTCTGAGCACGGGCCCATGGGCAGACCTGGGCAGACCCAGGCATTGATCCCCTGTGTGTCCCAGCCTCTGCGTCAGCTCAGCTCAGCACTACATGGGCACCCAGGTCTCTGGATTTACAACAGAGGGCCCTGCTATATTTATGAGGCTTGAGCCTGTGTTGACAGATGAGACACAAATGCAAGCTTCTAACAACAGCATGCCACACTCACAGCAGATAGACTAAAACGAAAACAAAGCCCTGGCTGACGGTCTTCAACAGAAGAGAGCAGYCAGTCAGCTTCTCCCCAGTCAGACAACAGTGCTGGTGTCTCTGTAGGAGGCACAGTGTATRTCTCTATAGCACAGTATTCTGAACTATGGAGGAGAGAAGCAGGAGGAGACAGACAACCAAGGCCATAGTGTTTGACCTGTTTTCCCACCTTTACTCCCTAAGGCCTGATGGGCCTCCACATTTTGCTTAACTAAATGTCCTTTTATAAACAGGTTGTCCGACAAAGTCACGAAAATGATGCCCACAAAACACAGGGGTAGAAGGTCGATCATCTGGTCTAATGTAGAGTCTAACCATTTCACATGTCCGGCTTACCGTCCATATCCTGGTCTGTAGACATTCCAACCATTTCAACATGTGGATGGTCCTCACGTTCTCTGGTCTAATGTAAATTCTTCAGCAAGTCCTTTTAAGCACTCGCCTTGGAGGGCAGTTCCATCRCGTTGCCACAATGTCTGTGCTCACGTAGGCGTGGTTACTGACTTGGCAAAAGTCTTTTGATCTTACAGTAATTTTCTCATTTAGGATAGGAGGTTGGGTGGAGTATTGACAGGCAGGCAGGAGGAACAGGGCATGGGATAGGAGGTTGGGTGGAGTATTGACAGAAGGCAGGAGGAACAGGGCATGGGATAGGAGGTTGGTTGGATTATTGACAGGCAGGCAGGAGGAATAGGACATGGAGTGGGAGGTGGGGAGGATTATTGACAGACAGACAGGCAGGAGGAACAAGGCATGGATAGGAGGTTGGGTGGAGTATTGACAGGCAGGCAGAGCAGCAGACAGCCATGACTTGTACTGTTATGAATAATGACTAAATGATGTATACATTTAACGTAGAACTATAAACTAAATAATTCTACCCTGTCTCTGTATAATGATAAATAATGTTTCGTCAGTAAGAAAGGAGGGACTGTTAGCAGGCGGAACTGTGGCAGACAACTTGTGACCACTGTGGAACTGATAACAGGGAAGGAAGTCTCGCACCCACGGGAGGGGAACTCCTTGGGCTTGTAGTAGATTGTATAACAGGTGGCAGACAATGTATGAGAAGGAGAAGACTTGTGACTATATTGTCATTGTTTCTGAGAGGAGGAGGGACATTTATCACGACAATGTGAGGTATATAGACCAATGTACGGAAATGATAAGGAGAGCTCTCGTAAATAAACCTGCTGACTAAGTAGACTGGCCTCTGTCTGTTTCATTTCAACAAGACCTTACAAATTCTTAGTAACAGACAGAGTAGTTTAATTGAAGATCAGTTTATGAACATTGAAAAAATTAATGTACAGGCCCTGCAATAACCAGCAACCAGGCCATTAATCTAGGCACTCAATGCAACACTGACTGAAATCTGGTGTAAAAGTTACTCTACTAATGTCACAGACCGGCAGGACAGGCAGGAGGAACGGGCATGGGATAAGGAGGTTGGGTGGAGTATTGACAGGAAGGCAGGAGGAACAGGGCATGGGATTGGGAGGTTTGGGTGGAGTATTGAACAGAAGGCAGGAGGAACAGGGCATGGGATGGGAGGTTGGGTGGGAGTATTGACAGAAGGCAGGAGGAACAGGGCTGGGATGGGAGGTTGGGTGGAGTATTGACAGAAGGCAAGGAGGAACAGGGAATGGGATGGGAGGTTGGGTGGAGTATGACAGAAGGCAGTGAAACAGGAGCCATGGATGGAAGGTGGGTGGAGTATTGACAGAGGCAGGAGGAACGGGCATGGGATGGGGAGGTTTGGGTGGAGTATTGCAGACAGGCAGGAGGAACAGGGCATGGGATGGGAGGTTGTGGAGTATTGACAGAAGCAGGCAGGAACAGGGCATGGGATGGGAGGTTGGGTGGAGTATTGACAGAAGGCAGGCAGGACGAGGGCATGGGATGGGAGGTTGGGTGGAGTATTGACAGAAGGCAGGCAGGAACAGGGCATGGGATGGGAGGTTGGGTGGAGTTTGACAGAAGGCAGGAGGAACAGGGCATGGGATGGGAGGTTGGGTGGAGTATTGACAGAAGGCAGGAGGAACAGGGCATGGGATAGGAGGTTGGGTGGAGTATTTACAGACAGGCAGGCAGGAGGAACAGGGCATGGGATGGGAGGTTGGGTGGAGTATTGACAGGCAGGCAGAGCAGCAAGCAGCCGGACAGACATGATGTACAGCCCTGCATAACCAGCAACCAGGCCCATTAATCTAAGGCCACTCACTGCAACACTGACTGTGATCTGGTGTAAAGTTACTCTGCTCAAATGTCACCCTGAAGAAAAACACTCACTGTAACTGCAGAAGTACAGACCCATACAGATGACACCCTACCAGCCACCAATACACTCAGAGGACACTTGGAGACCCTCCCACTCAACGCAGCCACAATGATAATGTGCCAGCAGCACAGACATACTACTCTGCCCATTCAACAACCCCTATCTGCTGACMAGGATTCATTTGTCAAATCAGACATTTCCCTAAGGGTGATCTGGTCTCTGTGGAGAAGACAAGGCAGAGAGTGGAGTAACATTGTTTCTGACTGAGACAACGAAAGAGGCATCCATCACCCTCAGAGAAAAGAGGGGAGGAAGAGGAGAGGAGAGAGGGGAGGAATAGGAAAGGAGAAAGAGCAGGCCTGCCTCTCTCTCAGGGGATGCCAGGGTAACACAGAGACGCACAATGCCGAGGTCAGAGTGCACGGTGGAGCTTTTCTTGTGTAAGTGTAACATTTCCCTCAGGGCAGGTCAAATCACAGCAACGTGTTTATTTTGGAGAGGGATACATGATCTTCCACAGCATTACATTCACCTGGGTTTTAGTGCTTGTTCAAGAAAAGTCCATGTTCTTAAGGACAATAATGCAGATTGCGATTCAGAATGACGGATGTACACTCAAGGCCGGCCCACTCATTAGGCAAATTGACGAGGGACGGTATTTTCTGAGCTAAACTGACCAAGATGCACCTCCAACAACAACACATAAAACCTTGCTTAATTCTGCCCAAAACATTTTTTATCTCAACCAGTGGCATATTGGCTTTTAGGTGAGCGCTGATGACGCCCTTTTATAAGCAGTACCCATCAAAGGCCGGGGCACAAAATATTTTGCTTGTCCATTCCCAGCATGCTTCTCCAGGGTGCTGCTGGAGAGACATCTCTGCAGCGCTCAATCAAAAGAATGATCTGTCATAAATCGTGTAGCAGATAAAGGATATGGTATAAAGAGTGTGGCCTTTCTGTAGCCTACAGGCTGGAGATACAATGTCAGACACTGTAATGAGACGGACACTTTTTAAATCATACAGGTTTCTCCGATCAAATAGCCTAACCTAAATGGCGCTCAATCAAATAAAAACATTTGCTGTCGCGTTAACAAATAACATATCCTAAAAACAGGACAGGACAAAGTAAAATGGACAATCACAACTGTTGTCCAGGAGTTTCACCCCATTGTAATGATCAGTGGTTTCAAGTTTGTAGCCTATCCATACATTTTTGACAAGCTGATCATAGCGAAAAAGAAAATACTTCTGCATTTCCCGCTGTGCAGCATAAACAAACACATTGCAAATAGGCTCACGATAACTCCTGATACAGTTGGGTAGCTGATATTCAGAGCTTAAATAGACTAATTGATTGGTCACAGGAATCAGGTCTAATAAAGCCAATGCAACGGCCTGTTTTCCGATGGGCCTACCACATGGATGGGCCTACCACGTAAATGAGCCTACCACGTGGATGAGCCTACCACGTGGATGAGCCTACCACGTGGATGAGCCTACCACGTGGATGGGCCTACCATGTCGATGGGCCTACCACGTGGATGGGCCTACCACGTGGATGGGCCTACCACGTCGATGGGCCTACCACGTCGATGGGCCTACCACGTCGATGGGCCTACCACGTCGATGGGCCTACCACGTCGATGGGCCTACCACGTCGATGGGCCTATCACGTCGAAGGGCCTACCACGTGGATGGGCCTACCACGTGGATGGGCATTCAGAAATGCCATTGCAGGCAGACATGTTAGGCTACACCCCAGTAAGCACGAGCCAACGTCTTTTTTTTGGGGTCCTGTCCAGATGTCGTTTTTTGGTGTTTTACAAACAGGATTATTGGTGTCGCCTGATTTCCGCATACAAGGAAATCAGTCAATTGAAATAAATTCCTTAGGCCCTAATCTATGGATTTCACATGACTGGGAATACAGAAAACAAGGTAGGAGTGTGGATGAGAAAACCAGTCAGTACCTGGTGTGACCACCATTTGCCTCATGCAGCGTGACACATTTCCTTTGTATAGAGTTGATCATGTTGCCCTTCCTCTTCAATGGCCGTGCGAAGTTGCTAGATATTGGCGGGAACTGGAACACGCAGTCGTACATGTCGATCCAGAGCATCCCAAACAGGTTCAATGAGTGACATGTCTGGTGAGTATGCAGGCCATGGAAGAACTGGGACATTTTTAACTTTCAGGAGTTGTGTACAGATCCTTGCGACATGGGGCCATGTATTATCATACTGAAACATGAGGTGATGGCGGCGGATGAATGGCACGACAACGGGCCTCAGGATCTCATCACCATATCTCTGTGCATTCAAATTGCCATCGAAAAAATGCAATTGTGTTCGTTTTCCATAGCTTATACTTGCCCATACCATAATCCCACCACCACAATGGGGCACTCTGTTCACAATGTTGACATCAGCAAACCGCTCACCYATCTGCCCGGTACAGTTGAAACCGGGATTCATCAGTGAAGAGCACACTTCTCCAGCGTGCCAGTGGCCATTAAAGGTGAGCATTTGCCTACTGAAGTTGGTTGAGACGCTGAACTGCAGTCAGGTCAAGACCCTGGTGAGGACGACGAGCTACTCTGAGACGGTTTCTGACAGTTTGTGCAGAAATTCTTCGGTTGTGCAAACCACAGTTTCATCAGCTGTCCGGATTGCTGGTCTCAGACGATCCCGCAGGTGAAGAAGCCGGATGTGCAGGTCCTGGTTGACGTGGTTACACGGTCTAAGGTGTTGTGAGGTCGGTTGGACCTCCCAATGGCATTGGAGGCAGCTTATGGTAGAGAAATTAAAATGTAATTATCTGGCAACAGCTTTGGTGGACATTCCTGCAGTCAGCATGCCAATTGCACACTCCCTCAATTTGAGACATCTGTGGCATTAAATTGTGTGACAAAACTACACATTTTACAGTGGCCTTTTATTGTCACCAGCACAAGGTGTACCTGTGTAATGATCATGCTGTTTAATCAGCCTCTTGATATGCCACACCTGTCAGGTGGATGGATTATCTTGACGAAGTATAAAATCTCACTAACAGGGATGCAAACAAATTTGTTCCAACATTTTGAGAGAAATAACCTCTTTGTGCATATGGAACATTTCTGGGACCTTTTATTTCAGCTCATGAAACATCAGACCAACACTTTACATGTTACGTTTATATTTGTGTTCAGTGTACTTTGGATTTATAACACCAAACACAGCCTTTAAAAAACGTCCCYAGAAAAAAATGAAACAATATTTATTTTTTGTATTATTATTTTTCTGTTCTAAAATGTGCCTTGATATCAAGTCAGGTTGGTTAAGTGCACATGCAAAAATATCCAAGACAATCAGCTATTTCAACAATAAACAATGGGCAATATAATATTGACAATGGTCCCATCTATAAAACCAGTGGYATCTAGATAATATTTCCCATTTATCTGGTCTCTCCAGTTCATCAGGAAAAACAGATTGCAGAGGACACAACCTCATAATATTCACTTATGAGTCTCTCTATGCAGCTTCTCGGCCAGTTTCCTCATTTAAATAGAAATAAAGATCATCATCAATTCTATTGAAAAGAGGAGGTAGTAGAGCTGAGTGTAGAGTTAATGGGCCTCGYCTTGTGTTGGGAGTCAGTGTGGGGCTATGAGGCTGTATGGGTATGTGGTTGTGGTCCACTGGGGCATCTCTCCCCCTGCCTCGTCCGTACTGGGCCATGTAAGAGCCACGCTGTTTATGGCCCTCTATAATGTTTCATGAGCCCATCTATGGCCAGACATTAGGGAGGGAAAGAGAGCTGAAGCTAGAGAAGCTATAGTGGAACAGCCCATAACACTACAACCACAAAAGTCTTACCAGAGATGCATGCATTCACATGCCGTCTCCTGAATCAGTGACAAGTTCGTCTAAATAAAATAACCAGGCAAACCAAATGAACTGTCTAAATAGTGGTTCTCATAAAATGCCTCTGAATTTATTAATGGCTGAGCGGCAATGCATCCCGCTGTGTTGTGCCCTTATTGCTTTTGACTACAACAGCCCAGCCATGCACGGCCTTGATAAATCTTAGATAACTCACTACTAGAACTTACACTGGGAGAGGAAGGAGAACACGGCCTCCTGCGGCCCCACAGGACTGACTGGAGTCGCACAAACAGTAGGAAAACAAGAGATAAACAAATATCACGATGTGTACAGTCCATTTCACAGGAATGTTGAACTGTTTGCAATCAGTAAGCTAAATGATGTGTTATACCGATGGTGTTGTGCACAGGCATTGTGAATACAGCAACGTATTCAATAACAACGTATCATAACAGGAAATCATGACCCTATTATTTAGTATCTTACCAGTCATGTCCATAGGCTTAAACAATGATTTTGAAACAGGTCTTTGTTCCTACTCTTGGCAGTATGAGACGACGTCCAACACAAAGCAATTGTGCCATCTAGTGCAGAGTTAGTGTCACTCCCACATGCACATGTGTTTCTGCTCTACCATTGGGTTTCACCACCCTCCATCCACAAAACAAAATGGAACCATGCAGTCATTCTGACCCCAGTCTGTATCTTAACATGGATATCCTGGGGTGTAGAACAAAGATCTGTAGGAACTCTCAATGAGTTTCACCCGGCAATAAAATCCATGAGATGTCTTAGTGACTAGTACATCTACTGGTCTGGTACAAATAATAGGACAGATGTGATCTGTGGTCACACTCAGTTTAATCTCCTATGATGACTAGTTATGTATCCCATCAATATGTTGGGTTCCTAACACTGAGCACTAACCTGTCACGTGTACTAGTCAATCATCAGAGGACTGAGTTGTTTTATCATCATCATCCCACAAGGGGGCCTCAGTCACAAAGCATTTMTCTTGTCAAACTCACCTACCAGTAGGTACAGTAGGTAGGGATTTCAACCTGAACAGATCCTCATCTCAATAAGGACTCATAATACACACTTCTATATTGCTTCAGTGTGTAAGATATATTTTTTCATGTGTATAACTAAATGAGTGAAACCTTTGAAATACATTTAGGAGCTCCAGGTGTTCACACTACATATATATGGTAAAGGAAAAGGAGATACGTTGTGATGTATTTAGTCCACTGCCAATAATAATACCCTCCATTGAGTGAATGTAAAACACTGCCCCCATTAGAATCAGCTTGGCCGTCAAACAGCACTCTCTGACACTGGGAAACATTACAGTCTTCATTGCGAGGCCCCTCCATTACTCAGATTCAATATCCATTTATTCTTGGTAATAAAAAAATCAATCATGGTGTTTGGCAGGCATCCATGGCATCTGATAAGTTGGATCTTGGCACATCCTGAAGGGCTGGACGTGCCCTCACTGTAGGTCCTGGGGCTGTACTGTGTGTAAAACTTGTATGTGACTTCAGGTTCAAGGGAACCAGAGATAAACAGTGTCCCTCTTACCTCTAATGGAGTACACCCAGCACCAACCTGGGAAGTGGGGATTGTGATGCCAAAGGCCTGAACCCAGTGAGGACTGTGATGCCAAAGGCCTGAACCCAGTGGGGACTGTGATGCCAAAGGCCTGAACCCAGTGGGGACTGTGATGCCAAAGGCCTGAACCCAGTGNGGACTGTGATGCCAAAGGCCTGAACCCAGTGGGGACTGTGATGCCAAAGGCCTGAACCCAGTGGGGACTGTGATGCCAAAGGCCTGAACCCAGTGGGGACTGTGGAAAAATGTATTTATGGTTAGCTGCATGAGTCTATGAAGCCACCTGGGACACAATCCCTTTGAAGAATGTCTCTGTGACATTCATTTGTCAAAAGCAGTACTCATTACAAATTCACCCGAGCCATCTATTAGATGTTGGTTCTTGTAATTTTACTCGTTTTTGATCTGAAATGTCTCTCTGTAATATCAATCAGTCGTCCAGTTTCACAGGGAAGAAAAATACAAAACAACTAATGGCCAATCCTGAGCAATTTCCATGATGCATTCTGGGAATTATCTGGAGATGAGTTAGAGCAGCGAATGACAGACCGAGGCTCAGTCTGACAGCCAACAATAGCTGAACACTGACCAGGGGAATAAAACACATCCGCTCACAGAGGATGACTTCTCCTTCAGAGACTCTCAGAGCCATTACGGAATAACAATCTCAATCGTTTTCAGGTTGGAAATAACTGTTGCGGAAGCCTGCAATTCTTATTCTTGCTGTCAAAGATTAAAGCCATGTCTAAGAAAACATCCACAATAAATATCAGAAGCAATGCAATGCCTATTATACACTGAGTRGACAAATCATTAGGAACAACTTCCTACTATAGAGTTGCACCTCCTTTTGCCMTCAGAACAGCCTCAATTCATCGGGGCATGGACTCTACAAGGTGTCCAAAGCGTTCCACAGAGATGCTGGCCCATGTTGGCACCAATGCTTCCCACAGTTGTGTCAAGTTGGATGAATGTCCTTTGGGAGGTGGACCATTCTTGATAAACAACACATTTCTGAGTGTGAAAAACCCAGCAGCGTTGCAGAATTTGACACTCAAATCGGTGCGCCTGGCAGCTACTACCATACCCTGTTCAAAGGCACTTAAATCTGTTGTCTTGCCCGTTCACCCTTTGAATTGTCTCATGGCTTMAAAATCCTTATTTAACCTGTCTCCTCCCCTTCAGGTAACTGATGCAAGCAGTAGAATCAGATTTTAAATAACTGGTAAAAAATACACCTTATGGAACAACGGGGAATGTGAAGAGACACTGACAAAGGTACAGATACATGCATATGCACACATTGTGATATTGTTGTATGGTGGTATTATACATTTTGTATTGTAGATATGTAGTGGTGTAATAATGTTATATGATGTACTGTTATATATTTTGTTATAAATGTAATACAATTGATTTAATATGTGGGGATCTCTAATAAATTCAAATACAAAATCTACACTGATTGAAGCGGATTTAATTAAGTGACATCAATAAGGGATCATAGCTTTCAGCTGGCTTCACCTGGTCAGTCTATGTCATGGAAAGAGTTTTGTACACTCAGTGTATGTGATGCTATTTACCTGTTAACTTCCACTGTTAGTGTAATAACAACTCATGCACTTCTACCAGCCATGTAACAGGTCATAACTCCAGAGCGGTCTTGCTCCTCTGGCCTGGCATCACGTCAGTCTCTGTCTCCCTGCCCAGCAGCAGCCAGTTCACCTTGACAGTGTGCCATACCCCAGCCGGACGGCTGGGCGGAAGGAAGGAAGATGGAAACAGTTGCTTAAGGGAAGCAGCGGAGCTAATAACCAGACGGAACTGCAGCCAGGAGTCACAGAGACACCCCAGCGACTGTCTGTCTGCACAGAAATAACACCACTACAGGTGTTTTCCTTACTGTGTAGTGGTATTATTCCTATACTGTGTTGTGGTGTTATTACTGTGTGAGTTGTGTTATTCCTATACTGTGTAGTGGTATTATTCCTATACTGTGTTGTGGTGTTATTACTGTGTAGTTGTGTTTATTCCTATACTGTGTTGTGGTGTTATTACTGTGTAGTTGTGTTATTCCATACTCTGTAGTTGTGTTATTCCTATACTGTGTAGTGGTATTATTCCTATACTGTGTAGTGGTATTATTCCTATACTGTGTTGTGGTGTTATTACTGTGTAGTTTTGTTATTCCTATACTGTGTAGTGGTATTATTCCTATACT
>NC_036862.1:36713567-36715216 GCF_002910315.2 Salvelinus sp. IW2-2015
ACTACACAGTACAGGAATGTGGTGTTTTCTGGGGGGACTATCTGTTGTTCCATGTAGTGAATCTGTTATTCAATGTGTTTCTATGGGCTAATAGCAGTAATGCCAAATTCAATGTTTAATTAAAAAGAAGATCCGCTTAGACAGGGCTTAGACTCTAGAGGGTTTTAAGGGCAACATTTTTTCCGATCGTGTTTTGTTCTCRAAACATGTTTTAAAGACGACCTGCATTCGCGGAGACCAAATTAAGACATKATTTTGCATATGTCGGCTCAATGGGAAATTACCATTTACATKTCAATGGTGCTATAATGCGGATCTTCCGCAGTCTGGATTTAATCTAGGCCTAAGAAATCTTACAGGATGCAGAGAAGTAGTGATCTAATCTTTTTCAACTTAGACCTTTGCAAACAGGGWGCTCTGAAACAGGAACACAGATTCTGGGCAAGTACTGCTGCTGACATGGACCTTCCGACCTGTTTCCTGAATGTGATGAGTTCTGACTTAGTCATCAGCAGCCCCCTGTCTAGGGACCAGCAGCTCACCCAGGCAGTAAAACCAKCCTGACAGCAGATGTAGATGTCATGATGAAATACAGAAGGAAGTCCTGCCTTGGAAGGGGTCGTAAATAAGATGCAGCTGTTGCCTGCTGCACACCTGAGATTGTGTGTGTGTGTGTGTGTGTGTGTGTGAGCGTGGCACGGGGGGAGACAGCACATCTGCCAGGGCAGTGAGTTGCCTGATAGTGTGACAGATTGATACATAACAGGACATAGAGCAGGAGACCTACATGGGTGGGCGGTGCTCCCGGATCCGCGGTTTCTGAGCAGTTAAAGTTAAGAACCAGTGATCTTTCATTTGCTGTACAACATGTATTTTTTAGTAAAGTTTAGGATGAGTTCTTTGATTAGATGACTGTCCAAAATATCTCCGGAGATTTTGGAATTGTTGCTACGTATTCACAATGTATAACCACGATTTGCAGCTCTAAATATGCACATTTTCGAACAAAACATAAATGTATTGTATAACATGATGTTCTAAGACTGTCATCTGATGAAGTTGTTCAAGGTTAGGGATTAATTATATCTCTATTTGTCGGTTTTGTGAAAGCTATATTTGGCGGGGAGTAAATGGCATTGTGTGTTTGGCTATTGTAGTGAGCTAATATAATGCTATATTGTGTTTTCGCTGCTAAAACACTTAAAAAATCGTAAATATTGGCTGGATTCACAAGATGTTTATCTTTCATTTGCTGTACACCATGTATTTTTCATAAATGTTTTATGATGAGTATTTATGTATTTCACGTTGCTCTCTGTAATATTAATATATGATAGCACCTATGCCGGTAAAAAATTGTGAAAATATGCGGTTGAGTCTTTTGCTATTGTGTAGCTAATAAATACATATTGTGTTTGCTGTAAAACATTTAAAAATCGGAAATGATGGTGGATTCACAAGATGTGTATCTTCATTTGCTGTATTGGACTTGTGATTTCATGAATTTAATGCTAGTATTACTTGTGGCGCTATGCTAGGCTATGCTAGTCAGCTTTTACTGATGAGGATGCTCCCGGATCAGGGAGGTGATGAAGTAGAGGTTAACAAATATGGCTACCTTCTGTATAACCACCCTTACCTTGTCACCA
>NC_036862.1:36718788-36730496 GCF_002910315.2 Salvelinus sp. IW2-2015
TACATACATGTTTAACATCCATATAACGACCACAACATCCTTATGACGACCACAACATCCTTATGACGACCACAACATCCTTATGACGACCACAACATCCTATTAATGAACACAACATCCTTATAAAGAACACAACATCCTTATAATGAACACAACATCCTTATAATAAACACAACATCCTTATGACGACCACAACATCCTTATAATGACCACAACATCCTTATAATAAACACAACATCCTTATGACGACCACAACATCCTTATAATGACCACAACATCCTTATAATGAACACAACATCCTTATAATAAACACAACATCCTTATGACGACCACAACATCCTTATAATGACCCAACATCCTTATAATGAACACAACATCCTTATAATGAACACAACATCCTTATAATAAACACAACATCCTTATGACGACCACAACATCCTTATAATGACCACAACATCCTTATAATGAACACAACATCCTTATATGAAACACAACATCCTTATAATGAACACAACATCCTTATAATGAACACAACATCCTTATAATGAACACAACATCCTTATAAGAACAAACATCCTTATAATAAACACAACATCCTTATAATGAACACAACATCCTTATAATGAACACAACATCCTTATAATGAACACAACATCCTTATAATGAACACAACATCCTTATAATGACCACAACATCCTTATAATGAACACAACACCTATGACGACCACAACATCCTTATAATGAACACAACATCCTTATGACGACCACAACATCCTTATAATGACCACAACATCCTTATAATGAACACAACATCCTTATAATGACCACAACATCCTTATGACGACCACAACATCCTTATAATGACCACAACATCCTTATAATGACCACAACATCCTTATAATGAACACAACATCCTTATGACGACCACAACATCCTTATAATGACCACAACATCCTTATAATGAACACACATCCTTATAATGACACAACATCCTTATAATGAACACAACATCCTTATAATGACCACAACATCCTTATAATGAACACAACATCCTTATAATGACCACAACATCCTTATGACGACCACTGTCACAACACAACTGATTGGCTCAAACACATTAACAAGGCACACCTGTTAATTTACATGCAGGTGACTACATTATGAAGCTGGTTGAGAGAATTCCAAGCGTCTGCAATGCTGTCATCAAGGCTTTGAAGAATCTCAAATATGTTTTGATTTGTTTAACACTTTTTTGGTTACTATATTATTCCATATGTGTTATTTCATAGTTTTGATAGTTATTTCATAATAATAGTTTCACTATTATTCTACAATGTGGAAATAGTAAAAATAAAGAAAAACCCTTGAATGACTTGGTGTGTCCAAACTTTTGACTGGTACTATAAGTTGATGTCCAATACGGCCATTGAAGGTGTGGTAGTCCTAAATCCATTGCCAAGAAGCAGGGGGTTAACTTCTTATGGCTGAAGGGGCAGTATTGAGTAGCTTGGATGAAAGGTGCACAGAGGTGCCCAGAGTAAACGGCCTGCTCCTATGTCATAGTTGCTAATATATGCATATTATTATTAGTAATGATAGAAAACACTCTGAAGTGTCTAAAACTGTTTGAATTATGTATGTGAGTATAACAGAACTCATATGGCAGGCAGAAACCTGAGAAGTTCCACTTCCTGTTTGGATATATTCTGGGGGTGCCAGATTTTCAACCAAGCTCTCATTGAAAATACAGAGAGATATGGATGGGTTTTCACTTCCTACGGCTTCCACTAGATGTCAACAGTCAATAGAACTTATTCTGATGACTCTAATGTGAAGGGAGAACGAAGGAGACAGGAATGAGTAATCACTTCCATGAGGTGCCCACGCATTGAACTGGCGCGTTCACGTGAGAGTGAGCTCCGTTCCATCGGTCAATTGAAGTCGATGTAATTCTCCGGTTGGAACGTTATTCAAGATGTATGTTAACAACATTCTAA
The DNA here is from genome assembly GCF_002910315.2 of Salvelinus sp. IW2-2015. Taxonomy (NCBI): domain Eukaryota; kingdom Metazoa; phylum Chordata; class Actinopteri; order Salmoniformes; family Salmonidae; genus Salvelinus; species Salvelinus sp. IW2-2015. Next base: position 36,720,786 of record NC_036862.1, read on the forward strand.
AGATTGATTCAGTACATCATTTGACATGTTTCTACTGACTGTAACGGAACTTTTGGACATTTTGTCACGTTATAGTGGACGCGCTTTGAGACTTTGCGTTAGGTTTGGTAAACAATTCGAAAGTAGCAAATTGGACATAAATAACGGACATTATCGAACAAATCAAAGCATTTATTGTGGACCGTGATTCCTAGGACTGCATTCTGATGAAGTCTATCAAAGGTAAGGAACATTTATCATGTATTTTCTGGTTTCGTTGATCCAACATGGCGGCTAATTTGGCTATTGTTCTGAGCTCCGTCTCCGATTATTGCATGGTTTATTTTTCCGCTTAAAAGTTTTAAAAAAAATCTGACACAGCACTTGCTTTAAGGAGAGGTATATCTATAATTCATGTGTATTATCATCTACATTTATGATGAGTATTTCTGTTGAAACATGTGGCTATGCAAAATCACTTGATGTTTTTGCAACTAGTGAATCTAACGCGCCAATGTAAAGTCCGATTTTTTTATATAAATATGAACTTTATCAAACAAAACATGCATGTATTGTGTAACATGAAGTCCTATGAGTGGCATCTGATGAAGATAATCAAAGGTTAGTGATTAATTTTCTCTCTATTTCTGGTTTTTGTGAAAGCTATCTTTCGCTGAAAAAATGGCTGTGCTTATTGTGGTTTTGTGGTGACCTAACATAATCGTTTGTAGTGCTTTCGCTGAAAAGCCTATTTGAAATCGGACACTTTGGTGGGATTAACAACAAGATTACCTTTAAAATGATATAAGACACATGAATGTCTGAGCAATTTTAATTATGGAGATTTCTGTTTTTTGAATTTGGCGCCCTGCACTTTTTTTGGTTTTTGTCATATCGATCCCGTTACCGGGATTGCAGCCATAAGAAGTTTTAAACAAAGTCACAGGAACCAAACCAGATGAGGTAAGGAAGATGGATCTTCAGTAATGTGGTTAGTCCACAAGGCAGCTGCTCCCGCCACTGCAGATGGTGGGATCCATGACGCAATGGTCTCGTGGGCACACCCAGACTTCCTCAAACATCATCAGGTTTATGCCCTACTGTGTCTACAGATATGACAAACCATACTATTTCTGATTATTCATATGACATCCACTAAGGTCAGAGGTTGAATGAGGACATTTTGGCTCATGGAGCATCATATATTACAGGTCAGGATAATACAGGCCTTTCACATTCTGTGGCTTTGTCCCTCCCTCCTGCTGCCTTTTTCAATACAATTTACTGCTCTTGTAGAAGACAAACTACATAGGCACTTGTCTAAAGTTTTATGTTCTCTGCCGCCCAGACTCGAGCCTTCACAGCAATCAATCATAGCCTTTTGACGCAACAAGAGCCAAAAGAAAGACAGCATTCACCTCCGACAAAGTTTCATGTTTGAAGGTTATTGTGGGATCGTAATCTCATCCAGTAGGGGAGAGTGGGGTAAGTTAAGTCAAAGGGTTAGTTGGGCCTCCCCTTGTTTCTTGGTAACCATACACAAAATTAATCATGTGACCAAAGATTTAGGAAGAGGTCATCATTTAATGGAATCTGTGAAGGAAGAACCCACATGGAAAAAGTGGTAAATTGGGTGCAAAAAAAAACAGATTTTCACAAAGTCAAATGAATGCATGGTATTATCCGGTTCTTGTTGCTTGTATATAAACCAAAGTAGATTGTTTTTCTGATTGTTCTATGCATCAGTTGGGGTCTCTATAAGCTACAATATGAGGTCCTAAACCTAGCATGAATGTGCATCCATGTAGCTGTATGGGCTAATAGTCAAAATGTTTGCCTTGAGGTAAGTTTAGCCAATGGCCATGGGGTAAGTTGAGCCAATGGCCATGGGGTAAGTTGAGCCAATGGCCACTATTCTTCATAGAAATTATTATTACCTTGAGTTAATTGTATGTATATTATGCATAGTATTTTTGCAATGTGTGATACATATGAACTCAAGATTGTGCATTTTTATTGTTACAGAGCAGACTTTATCATACCCCGTTTATACAAATATAAAACAAGCAGGGGTCTAGCCCCCCTTGAGGTTCTTGAGAGAGCAGCATAGGAAGTGAGAGAAGGGAAGAAATCCATTCCATCATCAGCTAGGGATGAAAAAAGAGACTGAATGACAATGAAGAGGTACACTGACAAAAAAGACAATGAACATGAGCCTGTGCTAAAGAGAGGCTGTGACAGAGTAGCAGAGGCACACAAGGTCTTATCTGATGACATGGAGTCTGAGTTTGCTAAGCATATCAAGAATCTCACAGACCAGTTTCGTGGGCTTAGTAGCCTCAAATGCAGAGAACTTGCCTACGAATTGACACATTGAAACAACATCTCTGTCCCAGGAAACTGGGWAAGTGATATTGAACAGAGAGATCTACAGTATATCTGAAYGTAGGCATACATTTAATATATACAATATACCACACCCTCATTCCATGAATTCAACTTWGAGCTACCAGCACAATCACCCATTGTCACAGGACACCATCACCCACTTACCTCAWGGCAGCTCAATTTACCCTGTCCCTTTGCTCAATTTACTGAGCAAAGGGACAGGGTTGTGCCAAAAGATCACGTTTTTGGACAAGCTGTTTTCAAAACTGTTATGTTTACGTAAGTTCTGATTATTTCTAGTCATACACAACATCCTGAAATATATGTATATAAATAATATATTTCCCTTGATGTAGTGATGCTGAATGCTCAACTTACCCCACTCTCCCTTAAAACTATCCCTATCCTGAAATGTTCCTTCAATGTACATAAGCTTTCTACATCAGAAATGACTCAGAAATAAGATTAGACTGCATTAGGCCTTTTGACATAATACCTGTGTTTCCTCTTAATATCCTTTTCAATGCGACTTAGGTTTGAATTCATGTAAAGGTCTGTGTTTCTCACCCTAGTTCCTCCCTGGTTTTTGCCCGTCCTCCTCTATGGCTGGTATATTTTACCCTGGCATGTGCCACAATTGAGTCCCATTAATCAGGTCTCATTGTATGGGGGCTGAATGTTAAAATTCTCACTCCTCTCCACTCCTACACATTAACCTTGTAGCTGCTTCCATCTGCACACCCCCACCCCAAAACTTGGCAAATTGTTTGGAGTGAGAGAGAGCATGGTGTGTGTGTGTTGTGCCCTCACCAGTTAGTGTGGCAGTTCCCACCATGCTATAAATAAGATGCCCACCTCTCCCTGTGGGCAGCCAGTGGAGGGATCTGACAGCAGAGGGCACAGTGACCTTGTCTCCCTGGGAGATGCACATTCAATCTGGACCCAAAGCCCAGCCCACATGGCACCCAGGTAATAAGCCAAGCACCCAATTACTGTATGCAAAATGTCAGTATTACCCCTGGAAGAGGTCTATGTGATGAATGAACAACAGTTCAAGACTGAAAAGCACAAACTGGTTTCCCAGATTAAACAAGATGTGCATAGGAAAGCAATACCACTGAAATTGGCTGCACAGTCCCCTGGGAATACAAACTGTCCAACTGGATGGAACAAAATGCACATTGGATACATAGCTGGAAATTACCCTAGACAAGCAATGTTGCTCCCAAAGGTGTTGTCCTATTGAACATCCAAACCCTACAGAGCCATGTGGAAGTAACACTGAGAGTAATCAAAGTCTTACCTTGACCCTGGGCATGCAGTGTCTGGCCACAGAGGCTGAGAAGGAGTAGGAAGAAGGGGAGAGGCACGCCTGCTGGAGGACCTATAAGTCCCACACTGCCCTGTCTTGGGGCCATCAAACCATTGGATTCTGGGAACACAACGGACCAACTGAATTAAACCACAGAAGAACACATCATAACATCATATTACATCATCAGAACATAATAGTTGATGTCTTGCACTTTCTTTAGCTGTTTAAAATAAATATCATCCTTGTGGGAAGGGCATGCAGGACTAAGACAAACCATAAGGTCACCTGGCTACAAGAAGCAATAAATCCCTCAACAGACGTTATGATGACTAAAGAGTTGACACAGCCAGTTGGTCCTGAACTATGACAACATAACAATGTAATACAGTGGCTTGCGAAAGTATTCAGCTCCCTTGGCATTTTTCCTATTTTGTTGCCTTACAACCTGGAAATAAAATTTATTTTTGGGGGGTTTATATCATATGATTTACACAACATGACTACCACTTTGAAGATGCAAAATATTTTTTACTGTGAAACAAACAACAAATGAGACAAAAAAATATGGAAAACTTGAGCGTGCATTACTATTCACCCCCCCCAAAGTCAATACTTTGTAGAGCCACCTTGGCACTAAGCTTGGCACATCTAGCCACTGGGATTTTTGCCCATTCTTCAAGGCAAAACTGCTCCAGCTCTTTCAAGTTGGATGGGTTCCGCTGGTGAAGAGCAATCTTTAAGTCATACCACAAATTCTCATTTGGATTGAGGTCTGGGCTTTGACTAGGCCATTCCAAGACATTTAAATGTTTCCCCTTAAACCACTCGAGTGTTGCTTTAACACTATGCTTAGGGTCATTTTCTGGCCACTCTTCCGTAAAGCCCAGCTCTGTGGAGTGTACGGCTTAAAGTGGTCCTATAAACAGATACTCCAATCTCCGCTGTGGAGCTTTGCAGCTCCTTCAGGGTTATCTTTGGTCTCTTTGTTGCCTCTCTGATTAATGCCCTCCTTGAATGGTCTGTGAGTTTTGGTGGGCAGCCCTCTCTTGGCAGGTTTGTTGTGGTGCCATATTTCMATTTTTTWAATAATGGATTTAATGGTGCTCCGTCGATGTTCAAAGTTTCKGATATTTTTTTATAACCCAACCCTGATCTGTACTTATCCACAATTTTGTCCCTGACCTGTTTGGAGAGCTCCTTGGTCTTCATAGTGCCGCTTGCTTGATGGTGCCCCTTGCTTAGTGGTGTTGCAGTCTCTGGGGCCTTTCAGAACAGGTGTAAATTACTGAGATCATGTGACAGATCATGTGACACTTAGATTGCACACAGGTGAACTTTATTTAAGTAATTATGTGAGTTCTGAAGGTAATTGGTTGCACCAGATCTTATTTAGGGGCTTCATAGCAAAGGGGGTGAATACATATGCACGCACCACTTTTCCGTTTWKAATTTTTTTAGAATTTTTTTAAACACGTTATTTTTTAAATTTCACTTCACCAATTTTGACTATTTTGTGTTTGTCCATTACATGAAATCCAAATKAAAATCCATTTAAATKACAGGTTGTAATGCAACAAAATAGGAGAAACGCCAAGGGGGTGAATACTTTCACAAGGCACTGTATAGAATATATATTAGAGATTTGAGTAACATCCTGCTAGCGGTCTGTTAATACTGCTAAGTAGTTCCTGAGCAGACACTCTGTCATGTGAGAGGATACGTTATAAGAAACATTCATGTGTTGAATATTCCAAATTGTTTGCATAGTTAACTTATACACAGCTCTGACACACACTTACACCACCAGAAATGCCACCATGGGTCTTTTCACAGTCCTCAAATCCACAAAAATTCAAGAAAGTGTACAGTATTATACACATCTTATATTGCTCAAATGAACATCAAACCTGTAACGGCTCTCTTTCGGTGAGTGAGTAGACCAAGGCGCAGCGGGTGATGAATACATAATACTTTAATGTAAGACGAAGACAGACACGAAATACACTTGACTAAATATACAAAATAACAAAACGAACTAGACAGACCTAAACCTCGATCTTATACACATCAGATGTGTATAAGAGACAGGTTTAGGAGAGACTGACTGCATCACTTCTTCTTTTTATAAGAAACATTCATGTGTTGAAAATCCCAAATTGTTTGCATAGTCAACTTATACACAGCTCTGACACACACAATTACCCTGTCTCTTATACACATCTAGATGTGTATAAGAGACAGGTTATGTATTATGTCATGTTTTGTGTTTTGTGTCGACCCCAGGAAGAGTAGCTGCTGCTTTCGCAACAGCTAATGAGGATACTAATAAAATAACAAAAAAAGATACCCAGCCAAGCCTGTTTTAATTCACTGAGTGTAATACTGCTAAATATAAGTCTTTGGTCTGAATGAACCAGTCATTAAACACAAAGCTTTTATGAACCAACAATTCATCAAATCTTAAGGATACATTTGTAGCCATGCATATCTGGGGCAAAATTTATGGTGTTACCATTATACTTAATTAAGTATTATTTCTTCATGATCTGAGTGAATAAAATATGCCAGCAGATAGACGGTGGAACAAGTTAAAAGCTTGGCAGAACGGTCTGGCCAGAATATTTACAGTATACAAGAGATAAAAGTCAGATGATAGATGAGGCTGAGCTCATTAAGCAGATGAGCTTCCCCAGGCCTGTAAAACACCTACAATGTACCAGTTCTGGATACAGTCCCCAGTTAATGAGAAATAAGATAGTCATCTACCATCTGAAGAAAAACTGTCAGAGGACCGCCCCGAAAGACACAAAATCCATTCTAATTTCTAACCATGGTGTTTTTGGAAGTTGAAGCAGAGAAATTTATCCACCCGACATTTATAACAAAGGACGGTGCCATTTTTGTCCCAGAAGTTGCTGAGCTTTTTAAAGTGACTATGTGGGAATAACATGAGTGGGTCTGTGACCGTGACATCATAATGTACAGGTACTGTGTGTTCTAAAAGTCTCCATAGATCTATTGAAAGACTATAGGCTTCCAGCTGATATAGATACTATTCTTTATCTCCATTGTATCCATATCAGAGGAGGCCGGTGAGCCCATCCTCCTATAGCTCCCAACACCAGCCTCCTCTGGTCCATATGGATGACTTTGTGCACTGCAGTGTGAAAGAGACGTTACCGTAGCCCGACTACCTCATCTGTTTGTGCTGACAGGCAGAGCTGGGGCAGGTCTCCTTCTGGGTGGAGAATGAAGATATCACCATTTAGCCTTAGCAAACAGTGAAGTAGGACGCATTCCCAAAGTAGAGAGTCCAGCCGTGTCCAGTCCTGCCCATAACCAACGTTGGACTACATCACATGACACAGTTCATGAAGTGCTATCAGTCACTCTGACATTTCACAACAAGCTTCCAGAAGGAGGAAAATCAATAAGCGTACACTTACATCTCAGCCATTTATCTTCCCATCCAGACACCCCTGAGAGAGATTCATTATTGGTGAGGTGTAATCATTTACATACACCTCCATGATGCCAAACAACCACAAAGCTGTTCCAAGGACAGGAAGTAGGAGATGGTAAAGCTGTTCCAAGGACAGGAAGTAGGTGATGGTAAAGCTGTTCCAAGGACAGGAAGTAGGTGATGGTAAAGCTGTTTCAAGGACAGGAAGTAGGTGATGGTAAAGCTGTTTCAAGGACATTAAGTAGGAGATGGTAAAGCTTTTCCAAGGACACGAAGTAGGAGAAGGTAAAGCTGTTCCAAAGACAGGAAGTAGGACATGGTAAAGTCTGTCTAAGTAGAACAGATACACTTCACCTCAAATTGAAGTTGTCAAAAGTGATAATTTACAAACTAGTAATTTCCTGTGAGTGACGGTGTAATTGCTGTGTGTTATTAAATATAATAATTTGTCTCTCATGATAGGACAGAATTGGTTCAATTTCACTTCTGAAAGTCGAAAGACAKTGAGAGTCTTCTCCAAGGTCATCAGCATGACGCCAGCTCCAGTACTATGCAAGAGGAGTCAAGTGAAATATTATCACATTAAATAGTGGACCACTAGGATAATAACAGTTTAGTAACTCACTTAGACCTACTCAATATCTAGTAATGGAATTCTGAAAAGTAGCCAAGTTGTAGAATCATGATCCTCCTAATGGAATTGAACAAACAATAATCACTGAGATCCCTATTTAGCATTCCCACTTCATTGTACAGTGTATTTACCACTATAAAACCCACTGTTATTAAATCTTCCATGAGAAGTTGGAGTCATGTCTAATTCAGAGAGTGGAGTGGATGGTCAGAGGGCCAGGGCTGGAAAGAGAGGGGAGTGGGTGGTCAGAGGGGCAGGAAGGACAGAGAGGGGAGTGGGTGGTCAGAGGGGCAGGAAGGACAGAGAGGGGAGTGGGTGGTCAGAGGTCCAGTGCTGGAAAGAGAGGGGAGTGGGTGGTCGGAGGGGCAGGAAGGACAGAGAGGGGAGTGGGTGGTCAGAGGTCCAGGGCTGGACAGAGAGGGTAGTGAGTGGTCAGAGGACCAGGGTTGGACAGAGAGGGGAGTGGGTGGTCAGAGGACCAGGGTTGGACTATCAAGGCACAAGGCGAGACCCAGATGCAGACACAGGAGGTTGGAGTCTTACAATGTTTAATAAGGTCAAAACCAGATCAGAGTCCAGGAGGTACAGAGTGGCAGACAGGCTCGTGGTCAAGGCAGGCAGAATGGTCAGGCAGGCGGGTACAGAGACCAGAAAGAAAAAGGAGAATAGCAAAAGGGGTACGGGAAAAACACGCTGGTTGACTTGACTAAACATACAAGACGAACTGGCATAGAGAGACAGGAATCACAGGGATAAATACACTGGGGGAAATGAGTGACACCTGGAGGGGGTGGAGACAATTAGAGGAACAGGTGAAACAGATCAGGATGTGACATGGACAGAGAGGGGAGTGGGTGGTTAGAGGGCCWGGGTTGGACAGAGAGGGGAGTGGGTGGTTAGAAGGCCAGGGTTGGATAGAGAGGGGAGTGGGTGGTCAGAGGACCAGGGCTGGACAGAAAGGCACTGAGCTGGACACAGTCCCAGGGGGAAACAGATTGAAAAGGAGCGTAGCACCAGCCATGTGGCTCCATTAGTCAGTGGCCGTGTCCGAAATATGTCTCGGCCTACTACTTACTAAAACTTAATACTGTGTACTAATCATATAATATACCATTTAGAAYGTCCTGTTTAGTTAAAMTGTATGCAGTAAACACSAAACATCAACATACTGCTCACCCGTACTGAGAATGCGTCATCTGAGGCCCAACTGTGTTGTTTCCCGCTTTCGTTCATTTTCATACTTGGCGTCATTATCAGCTGATAATCAGCTGTTGTCAGACACAAGTGGGTCTGAAAAGACAATTCTCATCCTCAATAGCGTGCAGTGAATTAGTCTAGTTGAAAACACAATTATCTTCCTCAATAGCGTGCAGTGAATTAGTCTAGTTGAAAACACAATTCTCTTCCTCAATAGCACGCAGCGAATTTTTATAAATATATATATATTTTCCTTTATTTAACTAGGCAAGTCAATTAAGAACAAATTCTTATTTACAATGACTGCCTACCCTAGCCAAACGTGGACGACGCTGGGCCAATTGTGCGCTGCCCTATGGGACAGTTGAATGTGAGACAGCCTGTATTCGAACCAGTGACTGTAGTGACCATTCTTTCACTGAGATGCTGTGCCTTAGATCGCTGTGCCACTCGGGAGCCCATCTAGATGAAAAGACAATTCTCTTCCTCAATAGAGTGTAGCGAATTCTACGACATGAAAAGAGAATTCGCTTCCTCAATAGCATGCAGCAAATTCTACTAGATGGAAAAACAATTATCTTCCTCAATAGAGTTCAGCGAATTCTACAGGATGAAAAAACAATTATCTTCCTCAATAGCATGCAGCAAATTGTACTCGATGAAAATGTAATTATCTTCCTCAATAGAGTTCAGCGAATTCTACAGGATGAAAATATTATTATTTCATCAATACCG